>NW_028163462.1:0-13858 GCF_964263955.1 Coregonus lavaretus
GGGACGTCCAGTAGATATACCTGACAGGGGCATCCAGTAGATATACCTGACAGGGACATCCAGTAGATATACCTGACTGGGACATCCAGTAGATATACCTGACAGGGACGTCCAGTAGATATACCTGACAGGGACGTCCAGTAGATATACCTGACAGGGACGTCCAGTAGATATACCTGACAGGGACGTCCAGTAGATATACCTGACAGGGACGTCCAGTAGATATACCTGACTGGGACGTCCAGTAGATATACCTGACCTGACAGGGACGTCCAGTAGATATACCTGACAGGGACGTCCAGTAGATATACCTGACAGGGACGTCCAGTAGATATACCTGACCTGACAGGGACGTCCAGTAGATATACCTGACTGGGACATCCAGTAGATATACCTGACTGGGACATCCAGTAGATATACCTGACTGGGACATCCAGTAGATATACCTGACTGGGACATCCAGTAGATATACCTGACCTGACAGGGACATCCAGTAGATATACCTGACTGGGACATCCAGTAGATATACCTGACTGGGACGTCCAGTAGATATACCTGACTGGGACGTCCAGTAGATATACCTGACAGGGACGTCCAGTAGATATACCTGACAGGGACGTCCAGTAGATATACCTGACTGGGACGTCCAGTAGATATACCTGACTGGGACATCCAGTAGATATACCTGACAGGGACATCCAGTAGATATACCTGACAGGGACGTCCAGTAGATATACCTGACAGGGACATCCAGTAGATATACCTGACAGGGACGTCCAGTAGATATACCTGACTGGGACGTCCAGTAGATATACCTGACAGGGACGTCCAGTAGATATACCTGACAGGGACGTCCAGTAGATATACCTGACTGGGACGTCCAGTAGATATACCTGACAGGGACGTCCAGTAGATATACCTGACTGGGACGTCCAGTAGATATACCTGACTGGGACATCCAGTAGATATACCTGATAGGGACATCCAGTAGATATACCTGATAGGGACATCCAGTAGATATACCTGACTGGGACATCCAGTAGATATACCTGACTGGGACATCCAGTAGATATACCTGACTGGGACATCCAGTAGATATACCTGACTGGGACATCCAGTAGATATACCTGACTGGGACATCCAGTAGATATACCTGACAGGGACATCCAGTAGATATACCTGACTGGGACATCCAGTAGATATACCTGACTGGGACGTCCAGTAGATATACCTGACTGGGACGTCCAGTAGATATACCTGACTGGGACGTCCAGTAGATATACCTGACTGGGACATCCAGTAGATATACCTGACAGGGACGTCCAGTAGATATACCTGACAGGGACGTCCAGTAGATATACCTGACAGGGACATCCAGTAGATATACCTGACAGGGACGTCCAGTAGATATACCTGACTGGGACGTCCAGTAGATATACCTGACAGGGACATCCAGTAGATATACCTGACAGGGACGTCCAGTAGATATACCTGACAGGGACATCCAGTAGATATACCTGACTGGGACATCCAGTAGATATACCTGACTGGGACGTCCAGTAGATATACCTGACTGGGACATCCAGTAGATATACCTGACAGGGACATCCAGTAGATATACCTGACAGGGACGTCCAGTAGATATACCTGACTGGGACGTCCAGTAGATATACCTGACTGGGACGTCCAGTAGATATACCTGACAGGGACGTCCAGTAGATATACCTGACTGGGACATCCAGTAGATATACCTGACTGGGACGTCCAGTAGATATACCTGACAGGGACGTCCAGTAGATATACCTGACTGGGACATCCAGTAGATATACCTGACAGGGACATCCAGTAGATATACCTGACAGGGACGCCCAGTAGATATACCTGACAGGGACGTCCAGTAGATATACCTGACTGGGACATCCAGTAGATATACCTGACAGGGACATCCAGTAGATATACCTGACAGGGACATCCAGTAGATATACCTGACTGGGACATCCAGTAGATATACCTGACTGGGACGTCCAGTAGATATACCTGACAGGGACGTCCAGTAGATATACCTGACTGGGACGTCCAGTAGATATACCTGACTGGGACGTCCAGTAGATATACCTGACTGGGACATCCAGTAGATATACCTGACTGGGACGTCCAGTAGATATACCTGACTGGGACGTCCAGTAGATATACCTGACTGGGACATCCAGTAGATATACCTGACTGGGACGTCCAGTAGATATACCTGACTGGGACATCCAGTAGATATACCTGACTGGGACGTCCAGTAGATATACCTGACTGGGACGTCCAGTAGATATACCTGACTGGGACATCCAGTAGATATACCTGACTGGGACGTCCAGTAGATATACCTGACAGGGACGTCCAGTAGATATACCTGACTGGGACGTCCAGTAGATATACCTGACAGGGACGTCCAGTAGATATACCTGACAGGGACATCCAGTAGATATACCTGACAGGGACATCCAGTAGATATACCTGACAGGGACATCCAGTAGATATACCTGACAGGGACGTCCAGTAGATATACCTGACAGGGACATCCAGTAGATATACCTGACAGGGACATCCAGTAGATATACCTGACTGGGACATCCAGTAGATATACCTGACAGGGACGTCCAGTAGATATACCTGACAGGGACATCCAGTAGATATACCTGACAGGGACGTCCAGTAGATATACCTGACAGGGACATCCAGTAGATATACCTGACTGGGACGTCCAGTAGATATACCTGACTGGGACATCCAGTAGATATACCTGACAGGGACATCCAGTAGATATACCTGACAGGGACGTCCAGTAGATATACCTGACTGGGACATCCAGTAGATATACCTGACAGGGACATCCAGTAGATATACCTGATAGGGACATCCAGTAGATATACCTGACAGGGACGTCCAGTAGATATACCTGACTGGGACATCCAGTAGATATACCTGACAGGGACGTCCAGTAGATATACCTGACTGGGACATCCAGTAGATATACCTGACAGGGACATCCAGTAGATATACCTGATAGGGACATCCAGTAGATATACCTGACAGGGACGTCCAGTAGATATACCTGACAGGGACATCCAGTAGATATACCTGACTGGGACATCCAGTAGATATACCTGACAGGGACGTCCAGTAGATATACCTGACAGGGACATCCAGTAGATATACCTGACTGGGACGTCCAGTAGATATACCTGACTGGGACGTCCAGTAGATATACCTGACAGGGACATCCAGTAGATATACCTGACTGGGACGTCCAGTAGATATACCTGACAGGGACATCCAGTAGATATACCTGACAGGGACATCCAGTAGATATACCTGACAGGGACGTCCAGTAGATATACCTGACAGGGACATCCAGTAGATATACCTGACAGGGACGTCCAGTAGATATACCTGACAGGGACGTCCAGTAGATATACCTGACAGGGACGTCCAGTAGATATACCTGACAGGGACATCCAGTAGATATACCTGACTGGGACATCCAGTAGATATACCTGACAGGGACATCCAGTAGATATACCTGACAGGGACGTCCAGTAGATATACCTGACAGGGACATCCAGTAGATATACCTGACTGGGACATCCAGTAGATATACCTGACTGGGACATCCAGTAGATATACCTGACAGGGACGTCCAGTAGATATACCTGACTGGGACGTCCAGTAGATATACCTGACAGGGACGTCCAGTAGATATACCTGACAGGGACGTCCAGTAGATATACCTGACAGGGACGTCCAGTAGATATACCTTTCCTCTTCACAATGCTGTAACCGATAGCTGGAAAACGGAACTTCCTTCCATGTAAATGTATAGGGCATTTATTGTTGTGTGTCTGTATGTGTGTGTGTTCTTGCATTTGCATATGTGGATGTGTGTGTGTGTTTGTGTTTGTGTGTGTGTGTGTGCATGTCAATTTGTAAGTCGCTCTGGATAAGAGCGTCTGCTAAATGACTTAAATGGGGCGGCAGGTAGCTTAGTGGTTAAGAGCGTTGTGCCAGTAACCAAAAGGTCGCTGGTTCTAATCCCTGAGCCGACTAGGTGAAAAATCTGTCGATGTGCCCTTGAGCAAGGCACTTAACCCTAATTGCTCCTGTAAGTCGCTCTGGATAAGAGCGTCTGCTAAATGACAAAAAAAAAAGACATGTCAAATAAAATAAAATTTTATTTGCCACATGCGCTGAATACAACAGGTGTCGACGTTACAGTGAAATGCTTACTAACAAGCCCTTAACCAACATGTTAAGTAAAAAATAGATAAGTAAAAAATTTAAAAGAGCAAATAATTAAAGAGCAGCAGTAAAATAAAATAACAGTAGGGAGGCGATATACAGGGGGTACCGGTACTGAGTCAATGTGTAATAACAGTATGGAGGCTATATACAGGGGGTACCAGTACAGAGTCAATGGGAAATAACAGTAGGGAGGTTATATACAGGGGGTACCGGTACAGAGTCAATGTGTAATAACAGTAGGGAGGTTATATACAGGGGGTACCGGTACAGAGTCAATGTGTAATAACAGTAGGGAGGCTATATACAGGGGGTACCGGTACAGAGTCAATGGGAAATAACAGTAGGGAGGTTATATACAGGGGGTACCAGTACAGAGTCAATGGGAAATAACAGTAGGGAGGTTATATACAGGGGGTACCAGTACAGAGTCAATGGGAAATAACAGTAGGGAGGTTATATACAGGGGGTACCAGTACAGAGTCAATGGGAAATAACAGTAGGGAGGTTATATACAGGGGGTACCAGTACAGAGTCAATGTGAAATAACAGTAGGGAGGCTATATACAGGGGGTACCGGTACAGAGTCAATGTGTGATAACAGTAGGGAGGCTATATACAGGGGGTACCAGTACAGAGTCAATGTGCGGGTGCACCGGTTAGTCGAGGTAATTGAGGTAATATGTACATGTAGGTAGAGTTAAAGTGACTATGCATAGATAATAAACAGAGTAGCAGCAGCGTAAAAGAGGGGGATGGGGTGGGGGTGGGGGGGCAGTGCAAATAGTCCGGGTAGCCATGATTAGCTGTTCAGGAGTCTTATGGCTTGGGGGTAGAAGCTTTTAAGCAGCCTTTTGGACCTAGACTAGGCGCTCCGGTACCACTTGCCGTGCGGTAGCAGAGAGAACATTCTATGACTTGGGTGACTGGAGTCTTTGACATACCAGGCGGTGATGCAACCAGTCAGGATAGTTTTCAAGCCCTGCCACATCCGACGAGCGTGTCACACACACACGTGTGGACGTGTGTGTGTGTGCTTGCATGTGCATGTGTGGACGTGTGTGTGTGTGTGTGTGTGTGTGTGTGTGTGTGTGTGTGTGTGGGGGTGTGTGTGTGACAGGAGTCAAGGCAAGGCGTATTGTGTGTGCCAGTTCTGTGACGAGGGAGACAGGAGATCCTGGCAGGCGCTGTGTCTATTGCTCGTCTGCTCCATCCCATCCTGACTGCATTGGTTTGGGCTCTGACGCAGATAGCCTTCCCCCCCTCCCCTCCCCTCCTCTCCTCCCCCTCCCCTCCCCTCCTCCCCTCCTCCTTCCCTCCACTCCTCCTCTCCTCCCCTCCACTCCTCCTCTCCTCTCCTCCTCTCCTCCTCTCCTCCTCCCCTCCTCTCTTCCTCCCCTCCTCCACTACACTGTACTGTACTGTACTCCCATCTATCCACTGTACTGTACTGTGCTCCCATCTATCCACTGTACTGTACTGTACTGTGCTCCCATCTATCCACTGTACTGTACTGTACTGTACTCCCATCTATCCACTGTACTGTACTGTACTCCCATCTATACACTGTACTGTACTGTACTCCCATCTATCCACTGTACTGTACTGTACTGTACTCCCATCTATCCATTGTACTGTACTGTACTCCCATCTATTCACTGTGCTGTACTGTACTGTACTCCCATCTATCCACTGTACTGTACTGTACTCCCATCTATCCACTGTACTGTACTGTACTGTACTCCCATCTATCCACTGTGCTGTACTGTACTGTACTCCCATCTATCCACTGTACTGTACTGTACTTCCATCTATCCACTGTGCTGTACTGTACTGTACTCCCATCTATCCACTGTACTGTACTGTACTCCCATCTATCCACTGTGCTGTACTGTACTGTACTCCCATCTATCCACTGTACTGTACTGTACTCCCATCTATCCACTGTACTGTACTGTGCTTCCTTCTCCACACCCCTCTCTCCCCTTTCATGTCTGGATTAATTCATATAGCATTATCATTACATACACACACACACACACACACACACACACACACACACACGCACACACACACACACACATACACACACACACACACACACATAAACACACACACACACACACACAAAGAAAAACCTTGAATGCAAAACAAATAGGCTTGTAAAGCACTTTTTAATAGGGCGTAAAATCAAATCATCAAATTTGATTTGTCACATGCGCCGAATACAACAGTTGTAATATGTACATATAGGTAGGGGTAAAAGTGACTAGGCAATCAGGATAGATAATAAACAGAGTAGCAGCAGTGTTGGTAGTTGAGGTAATATGTACATGTAGGTCGGGGTAAAAGTGACTAGGCAATCAGGATAGATACTAAACAGAGTAGCAGCAGCGTATGTGAAAGAGTGCAAAAGAGTGTCTGTGTGAGTGTGTGAGTGTGTGTGTGGCGTCAATATGGTGTTTGTGTGTGTGTGAGCGTACAGTATGTGTGTGTGTATGTGTGTGTGTTGTGTGTGTTTGTTGGAGTGTCAGTGTAGTGTGTGTGTGTGTGTGTGTGTGTGTGTGTGTGTGTGTGTGTGTGTGAGTGAGTGAGTGAGTGTGTGTTGGAGTGTCAGTGTAGTGTGTGTGTGTGTGTGTGTGTGTGTGTGTGTGTGTGTGTGTGTGTGTGTGTGTGTGTGGTGTGTGTGTGTGTGTGTGTGTTGGAGTGTCAGTGTAGTATGTGTGAGTGTGTGGGTATAGAACCAGTGAAAGAGAGTCAGTAAAAAGAAAAAGGGGGGGTCAATGTAAATAGTCCGGGCAGCCATTTGATTAACTGTTCAGCAGTCTTATGGCTTGGGGGTAGAAGCTGTTCGGGAGCCTTTTGGTCCCAGACTTGGCGCTCTGGGACCAAAAGAGAGAACAGTCTATGACTTGGGTGACTGGAGTCTTTGACAATTTCTAAGGCCTTCCTCTGACACCGCCTGGTATATAGGTCCTGGATGGCAGGAAGCTTGGGCCCAGTGATGTACTGTGCTGTACGCACAACCATTTGTAGCACCTTACAGTTGGTTGCCAAGCAGTTGCCATACCAAGCAGTGATGCAGCCAGTCAAGATGCTCTCGATGGTGCAGCTGTATAACTTTTTGAGGATCTGAGGACCCATGCCAAATCTTTTCAGTCTCCTGAGGGGGAAGAAGCGTTGTTGTGCCCTCTTGATGACTGTGTTGGTGTGTTTGGAACATGATAGGTCCTTAGTGATGTGCACACAGAGGAACTTGAAGCTTTCGACCCGCTCCACTACAGCCCCGTTGATGTGAATGAGGGCGTGCTTGGCCCTCTGTTTCCTGTAGTCCATGATCAGCTCCTTTGTTTTGCTGACGTTGAGGGAGAGGTTGTTGTCCTGGCACCACACTGCCAGGTCTCTGACCTCCTCCCTATAGGCTGTCTCATCGTCGTCGTTGATCAGGCCTACCACCGTCGTTTTGTCAGCAAATTTAATGACAATCCTGGCGCCGACGAAGATGGCAGCCTTGCGACTAGCTCTTAGGAAACTTTGCGGTATTTTGTTTTTTTTATGTATTATATTTTACATTATTAGCTCAGAAAGTGTTTTGTCTCATTACATACAGCCGGGAAAAACCATTGGATATCAGCGCGGTGGTAACTCACCAGCATTACGACCAGGAATACAACTTTCCCGAAGCAGATCCTTTGTTTGCTCTCCCCAGGGCAATTGAACTGATTCCAGTGGCTGACCCAAAACATCGCCGGCGGAGGAGAGGCACTCGGAGTGGCCTGCTAGTTCGACTTAGGAGGCGCGCACACCACCCACCGCTTCCAAGTATATTA
Organism: Coregonus lavaretus; assembly: GCF_964263955.1. Classification (NCBI taxonomy): domain Eukaryota; kingdom Metazoa; phylum Chordata; class Actinopteri; order Salmoniformes; family Salmonidae; genus Coregonus; species Coregonus lavaretus. The sequence goes on from NW_028163462.1 coordinate 8,118, forward strand.
CTTGCTAATGTTCAGTCTTTGGATAACAAGGTTGACGAGCTCAGGGCAAGGATTTCTTTCCAGAGAGACATCAAGGCCTGTAACATACTTTGTTTCACGGAAATATGGCTCTCTGGGGATATTCCGTCAAAATCGGTCCAGCCAGATGGGTTCTCAGTTCATCGCGCAGACAGAAATAAATATCTCTCCGGGAAGCAGAAGGGCGGAGGTGTGTGTTTCATGATCAACGACTCATGGTGTAATTGTAGTAACATACAGGAACTCAAGTCCTTTTGTTCACCCGACCTAGAATACCTCACAATCAAATGCAGACCGTATTATTTCCCAATATAATTTTCTTCGGTTATAGTGATGGCCGTGTATAGCCCCCCTCAAGCCGATACCACGACGGCCCTCACAGAACTTCACTGGACTTTATGCAAACTGGAAACCACATATCCTGAGGCTGCATTTATTGTAGCCGGGGATTTTAACAAAGCAAATTTGAGGATTAGGCTGCCGAAGTTCTATCAACATATCGACTGTTGTACTCGGGCTGCTAAAATCTTCGACCATTGCCATTAGAACTTCCGGGGTGGCTACAAGGCCCTCCCCCGCCCTCCTTTCGGCAAATCTGACCACGACTCCATTTTGCTCCTCCCTTCCTATAGGCAGAAACTCAAACAGGAAGTACCCGTGCAAAGGACTATTCAACGCTGGTCTGACCAATTGGAATCCACGCTTCAAGATTGTTTTGATCACGCGGACTGGGATATGTTCCGGATAGCTTGCGAAAATAATCTAGACGAATACACTGAAACGGTGACTGAGTTTATCAGAAAGTGTATAGGAGGGGTTGTGCCCACTGTGACTATTAAAACCTACCCTAACCAGAAACCGTGGATAGATGGCAGCATTCGCACAAAATTGAAATCGCGAACCACCGCATTTAACCATGGCAAGGTGACTGGGAATATGGCAGAATACAAACAGTGTAGCTACTCACTCCGCAAGGCAATTAAACTGGCAAAACATCAGTATAGCGACAAAGTGGAGTCGCAATTCATCGGCTCAGACACAAGACGTATGTGGCAGGGTCTACAGACAATCACAGACTACAAAAGGAAAACCAGCCACGTCGCCGACATCGACGTCTCGCTTCCAGACAAGCTAAACACCTACTTCGCCCACTTTGAGGATAACACAGTGCCACCGATGCAGCCCACTACCAAGGACTGTGGGCTCTCCTTCTCTGTAGCCGACGTGAGTAAGAAATTTAAGCATGTTAACCCCCGCAAGGCTGCCGGCCCAGATGGCATCCCTAGCCGCGTCCTCTGAGCATGCCCAGACCAGCTGGCTGGTGTGTTTACGGACATATTCAATCTCTGCCTATCCCAGTCTGCTGTCCCCACATGCTTCAAGATGGCCACCATTGTCCCTCTACCCAAGAAAGCAAAGGTAACTGAACTGAATGACTATCACCCCGTAACATTCACCTCTGTCATCATGAAGTGCTTTGAGAGACTAGTCAAGGATCACATCACCTCTACCTTACCTGTCACCCTAGACCCACTCAAATTTGCTTACCGCCCCAATAGATCCACAGACGATGCAATTGCCATCACACTACACACTGGCCTTTCCCATCTGGACTAGAGGAATACCTATGTAAGAATGCTGTTCATTGACTATAGCTCAGCATTCAACACCATAGTACCCTCAAAGCTCATCATTAAGCTTGAGGCCCTGGGTCTGAACCCCGCCCTGTGCAACTGGGTCCTGGACTTCCTGACGGGTCTTCCACAGGTGGTGAAGGTAGGAAACAAAAATGTTACACTTTGCTGATCCTCAACACTGGGGCCCCACAAGGGTGGGTGCTCAGCCCCCTCCTGTACTCCCTGTTCACCCATGACTGCATGACCAAGCACGCCTCCAACTCAATCATCAAGTTTGCAGACGACACAACAGTAGTAGGCTTGATTACCTACAATGACGAGACCGCCTACAGGTGGAGGTGAGGGCTCTGGGAGTGTGGTGCCAGGAAAATAACCTCTCACTCAACAAACTTTTACAGATGCACAATTGAGAGCATCCTGTCGGGCTGTATCACCGCCTGGTACGGCAACTGAACCGCCCGCAACCGCAGGGCTCTCTAGAGGGTGGTGCGGTCTGCCGAACGCATTACCTGGGGCAAACTACCTGCCCTCCAGGACACCTACAGCACCCAATGTCACAGGAAGGCCAAAAAGATCATCAAGGACATCAACCACCCGAGCCACTGCCTGTTCACCAGAAGGCGAGTACAGGTGCATCAAAGCTGGGACCGAGAGAATGAAAAACAGCTTCTATCTCAAGGCCATCAGACTGTTAAATAGCCATCACTAGCACATTAGAGGCTGCTGCTGCCTATTGAAATCACTGGCCACTTTAAGAAATGGAACACTAGTCACTTTAATAATGTTTACATATCTTGCACTACTCATCTCATTTGTATATACTGTATTCTATAATATTCTACTGTATCTTAGTCCATGCCGCTCTGTCATTACTTGTCCATATATGTATATATTCTTAAATTCCATTCCTCACTAGATTTGTGTGTATTGGGTATATGTTGTTAGATATTACTGTACTGTCAGAGCTAAAAGCACAAGCATTTCGCTACACCCGCAATAACATCTGCTAAACACGTGTATGTGACGAATACAATGTGATTTGATTTGTATTGGGTGAACAGGGAGTACAGGAAAGGGACTAAGCACACACCCCTGTCACCTCGATCACACCGACAGCGTCATTGAGCAAAAGGGTACGCAGCATCATCTGGATATGTGTGCAACAAAAGTTCAACATTCACCTTCTGCTGCCATTTCTGTCAAGCCGTCTACACACACAATTTGATACATACGTTCGATAAATCCAACGTATGCACCACACAGAACGCACTGCAACTGCCTCTGCAACGCAATGCTGCAAGGCAAACGCAGAATTCCATTGGAAATGAATGTACTTCTGGTGTACCAAAATGCAATGACGCTGTCGGTGTGATCGAGGCGAGGGGCCCCCCGTGTTGACGGTCAGCGTGGCGGATGTGTTGTTGCCTACCCTCACCACTTGGGGGTGTCCCGTCAGGAAGTCCAGGATCCAGTTGCAGAGGGAGGTGTTCAGTCCCAGGGTCCTTCGCTTAGTGATGAGCTTGGAGGGCACTATGGTGTTGAATGCTGAGCATATTTAGATTGGATTTGTAATATAGAGATATTTAGATTGAATTTGTAACGTTTTAATGGATTTGCAGAAATGATGACAGTGTGTGTCGTTTGGTTTTACTATTGTTGTTGGGACCAGTAAAACAAGGAACATTCAGACAAGTGGGGACATTTCTGGTCCCCACAAGAAGGAAAAAGGCTATTTTAGGCTTAGGGGTTAGGTTTAGTGTTAGGGTTACAATTGGGGTTAGGGGTTAGGGGTTAGAGTTAGGGGTGAGGAGTTAGTGTTGGGTTTAGTTTTAGGGTTAGGGTTAGAAGTTTGTAGTTAGGGTTAGGGTTAGGTTACGGGTTAGGTTCAGGGGTTAGGGAAAATAGGATTTTGAATGGGAATCCACAAGGATAGTAAAACAAATGTGTGTGTGTGTGTGTTATTTGTAAACAGGTAGATCTGACCTCTGGTGGAAGAGCAGAGCTGTCTTGGCCTGTCCTGTTATTTTGTCTATAGTATTGACAGGACACACACACACACACACACAGTGAATTGTTGTGCATTAAACAAGCTGTATTGACTGGTGTGACCCTGCAGTAATGTCTAATAATCATAGGGTGTGTTCTCTTTGTTCATTTCAATGAACCTGTAACCCCTCTGACCTTACATTTTGGTAAGTGTTGTACATTAAATGAGATTAAAAATATATATACAGTGGGGAGAACAAGTATTTGAAACACTGCCGATTTTGCAGGTTTTCCTACTTACAAAGCATGTAGAGGTCTGTAATTTTTTATCATAGGTACACTTCAACTGTGAGAGACAGAAAATCACATTGTATGATTTTTAAGTAATTAATTTGCATATACATGAATTTAAATAAAATTACATCTCTCAGATGTGGGAATAAGTTAGTCCTAAATATTTATAAAACTAAAAGCATTGTATTTGGGACAAATCATTCCCTAAACCCTAAACCTCAACTAAATCTTGTAATAAATAATGTGGAAATTGAGCAAGTTGAGGTGACTAAACTGCTTGGAGTAACCCTGGATTGTAAACTGTCATGGTCAAAGCATATTGATACAACAGTAGCTAAAATGGGGAGAAGTCTGTCCATAATAAAGCGCTGCTCTACCTTCTTAACAACACTATCAACAAGGCAGGTCCTACAGGCCCTAGATTGCAATTGGCTCAGAACAGGGCAGCACTGCTGGCCCTTGGATGTCAAATCAAATCAAATCAACTTTTATTGGTCACATGCGCCGAATACAACAGGTGCAGACATTACAGTGAAATGCTTACTTACAGCCCTTAACCAACAGTGCATTTATTTTAAACAAAAAAAGTAAGAATAAAACAACAACAAAAAAAGTGTTGAGAAAAAAAGAGCAGAAGTAAAATAAAGTGACAGTAGGGAGGCTATATATACAGGGGGGTACCGTTGCAGAGTCAATGTGCGGGGGCACCGGCTAGTTGAGGTAGTTGAGGTAATATGTACATGTGGGTAGAGTTAAAGTGACTATGCATAAATACTTAACAGAGTAGCAGCAGCGTAAAAAGGATGGGGTGGGGGGCAGTGCAAATAGTCCGGGTAGCCATGATTAGCTGTTCAGGAGTCTTATGGCTTGGGGGTAGAAGCTGTTGAGAAGTCTTTTGGACCTAGACTTGGCACTCCGGTACCGCTTGCCGTGCGGTAGCAGAGAGAACAGTCTATGACTAGGGTGGCTGGAGTCTTTGACAATTTTGAGGGCCTTCCTCTGACACCGCCTGGTATAGAGGTCCTGGATGGCAGGAAGCTTTGCCCCAGTGATGTACTGGGCCGTACGCAGAGAGCTAATATTAATAATATGCATGTCAATCTCTCCTGGCTCAAAGTGGAGGAGAGATTGACTTCATCACTACTTGTATTTATGAGAGACACCCATGCATACCCCACAAGACATGCCACCAGAGGTCTCTTCACAGTCCCCAAGTCCAGAACAGACTATGGGAGGCGCAAAGTACTACATAGAGCCATGACTAGTAAAATTAGATTTAAAAAACAGATTAAAAAAAACACCTTATGGAAGAGCGGGGACTATGAAGCAACACAAACAAAAGCACAGACACATGCATACACCCACACGATAACATACACCCTATACACAGTGGAGTGGTGGAGTAGGAGCCTGAGGGCACACAGTGTGTTGTGAAATCTGTTAATGTATTGTAATGTTTTTAAAATTGTATGAACTGCCTTAATGTTGCTGGACCCCAGGAAGAGTAGCTGGACCCCAGGAAGAGTAGCTGGACCCCAGGAAGAGTAGCTGCTGCCTTGGCATAATAAATAGAATACAATGTAAAAGACTTTCATTGACATCACATTTTAGATGAAGTAACATTGCCATTGTATGTACACGTATTTGTGCTTGACGATTCCAATGTCTGATAGGGGCAGAAAAAACTGAAGCAGAGCTTTCTCTGGCAGTGAGGATGATGTGCAACATAGCTCCCCCAGGGGAGGGAGGGAGGGAGGGGAGGGAGGGAGGGAGGGGGGGAGGGAGGGAGAGAGAGAGAGAGAGAGA
>NW_028163461.1:0-29155 GCF_964263955.1 Coregonus lavaretus
AGACAGAGAGACCGGTGGATATCAGTCGAGAGGAGAGATTGATGTATACCTGCAAGATACAGTGACTGTCATGATTCATTTGCATGGTTTACAACTGCAGAATTTTTACAGCACTATCACGGTGGCTGGTTTGCATGCATTTACTGTACATGGATTCACAGTCTGGCTTTTGCAGAGATAAGACTAAATGTCATTAAAAATGTTACGAAATAAACTCTCTCTTTCTCTTCCTTGTTTCTTCTGTTCCCTTGAATATGCCACAGGCTCCAGGAAAAAGATAACCCACTGAGGCCCCTTTGATTAGGTGGAAATGAGCAGGTGACAGTTTTAATGCACAGGAAGCAGTGGACTCTGGATAATGAAAGGTTTAGGTAGCGGGCAGTGCTGGTAAGGCACCCTTTCTCCCGGTGCACTCAGCAGGCCTCTTCACAGGCAGTAAATTACCGTGGTTAAGCGTGGGGAGAGGCTCTGCCAGCACCCCGCTGTGCATCCCCTAATCACAGAAAACTACTGGAGGAAGGGGAACAAAAGCATGCTGACATAAAGACAGACTGAGGCGAGAGGAGGGGAAAAATTGTCCAGACTTTCAGAGGTTTTAGAAATGAGCCATGAAGACACCCTAAATAACATTGATCAAGTAGATACGGAAGTTATTTTCATCATGACTGTGTAGGAGGGACGCTGGTATAGAATATTCAATGTTTATGTGCTCTGACATCATGATCATGAGCCTAAATATGGTATTCAAACAATTGCAGAAAGTGGCTTTCTGTAGCACTTTCAGAAGTGTGGTTGATACTGTGCTATCTGGAAGCCGCTATCTGCAATTGATGGAATACCATATTAAGATTCAATGTTTTCCAAAGCCTTCATAATACAACAGTGTTTTTGACCTCTACATTTGTGTCAATATATTAAATACAGACATACAGTGTGTCTTTCATGAAAAACCTTGAATTCGTTGTATTCATTCTTTTTAACGTGTTTGGCATTCAATTTGCTAGCAATTAGACCTACTAAATCTGTAAATGTTGGGTTCGTAGTCACAATCAAAACCTTGTATAGAAAAAGGCCTTGTCGCATTACAGCACAATTTCAAAGAAATATTGACAATACAAGTACAAACCATTACCACTGCTTTTTCTCTTTATAGCTTTATATGGTATTTTAAAACATTATGTCGCACACCACTTTCTGAAATTGCATCTTTAGTGGCTTTTAGTGCATCTCTTTTCATAGAAATAAAGCAAGCGTTTTTTCTAATGTCTTTGTTCTCCTCCTCCTCTGTTTTCTGAGCGAGGGAACGCATCCTGATATTTATTGTCAGTTGGAGAGTCCCTGATTACTACCATTTGTTCTCAGCATGGGGAAACAGAAACAGCAGGCCCGCTCCTCGCCGCTGCATTATACAAGGAGTTGTCACTCTGTTTAGCTTTTCTTCCCTCTTCCTTTATCCCACTCTCCTTCACACTATCCCACTTTTAACTATTTATCTCTGTCTTTGCAGTCTTTTACCCCATCCATCTTTGTCTCTCTTTATCTACCAGTTCTAGTCAATCTCCTTACATACCCACGCATTCTTCTGTGGAAACTAGAACTCTCTCCCACCACTTTCTCCCTCAAACTATTGTTCTCTGCAAGTTCAAAGTCTCCACATAACTAACTGTATTCAAGGTGTTATGCCCACACTTACATTGTTGTTGTTGTTCTAAGTGTGTACTAAGCATATGATTTGTGTAGAGAGCATTGTGTTGTGCCACTCTAAGTTGGATTTTGAAGACTCCTGAGTCACCAGTACTTATTTGATCCGAGTTAGACAAGCCTCATTGAGATTCAATTTGTAAAATAGATTTGATGTGGTACTTTATGTGATAGTTATGTAACCATGAATTGAAACATGACCTGACCCATTATGTCCTCTGCATTCATTGGTAGATCACACCTTACGGAGATAGTCTAACAATGTTGTGATAATTATGTGAAATAAGACACCCAAATACACATATCATCTCTCGGGTGACATTGTTGTCCATGTCCTGTCTGCTTTTCAGGTGAAATGAGATCTGAGATGAAACTGCTCACATATAAGGTCATCACTAGTTGAACAGAAAGATGAAACTGCACTTTTAAGATGTTATTATGATGACTAACTTAGTAGAGCTAAAGGTAGAATACCTGTAGGCAAAGATTGACAGGCGTTTTAGGTTTGCCCCTCTTTGCTGGTGTAATTGATCAGTGATTTTGGGTTCTGCTAAGTGCTGAGGATTGGAACCTCTCAATGCTGTAAAATCCCATGTGACAACACTAATGGTGTGCACCCTTCCACAAGGTTATTTGCCAAAACCGCCTGAATCGGCAAAAAGAACCCACCGCCTGTGGCTAACAATACATCATGGCCAGGACTCAATCTAGGATGTATCCAATGTTGTATCTTCAGTGACAGTGTCAATATAGAAAAAAGATGTCCTGAGATTGTCCATGACAAGTCGTGGGAGAGGGAGGCGTATGAGAGAGCAGTAATAGGTTTGTAATAAGCAATGAACGCAAATAGCTTTCCATGCATTTCCATGCATTACATCTCAATCATAGCACATGACTCTTTGACTCTTATGACTCCATAGCCCCCAGTTGGTGTGCAAAATATACACAGGCACCAATGACACCACTATTTACAATACTATACAAAGCTGACCCTCCTCTGCACTGTTTACATGCTATCTCATTGTTTGTGCCCCCCCCCCCCCCCCCCCCGTCTTGGTGAAATAAAAAGGAGTCTCTTTCAGGCCTTATGATCTTCCTGCTAAAGAATCATTGCCTTTTCATGTGTTTCCACTTGGGATAATATGTTAGATCTTCAAAGCCTGGCCCTCATCTGCAGCTCAATACCTAGCCTTGCACTTTCCTCTGAGGCAAACGTATAATATTATCATGACAAAACCATGCCATGGCCTCTCAGTGCCCCACAGTTTATTTGCATTTATATTGATGGCGGCAGGCCCCTGTATAGCTTAACTTGGCACAAAGTATGATTCTAAAAACTGATAGGGGCAGCGACGTAGGGAGAAGACAAAATGTATGTGTATGAACATTAGTCATTAGCTCTCAAATGCTGGGAATGGCTATCAATGCAAAGAAATACATAAAGTCAATAATTACTGTGCACCTGAGCAACGTTATCCACCTATTAGTTTCAGAAAGGGAAAAAACGAAACAATACAAAAAACATCAAACTGTTTCACTCATTCTCTTAATCTTAATTGTACATTTGTTTTCCCTTTTATGTTGTTCCTTCTGAAAAAACAACAACCAAACAGACAGGTGGAAACGCTGCAGCAATTCAGCTATGCAAATTGTGCCTCTGAGAATAAGACAAACGAGGAGATACTTCACTAAATTATTTCCTTTGCCAAAATAATGAAATCAGTGGCTTTCAATGTGGCATCGTCATAGGATACCACCTTTCCAACAAGTCAGTTCATCACATTTCTGCCCTACTAGAGCTGCCCCAGTTAACTGTAAGTGCTGTTATTGTGAAGCGGAAACGTCTAGGAGCAACAACGGCTCAGCTGCAAAGTGGTAGGCCACACAAGCTCACAGAATGGGACCGCCGAGTACTGAAGCACGTAGCGTGTAAAAATCGTCTGTCCTCGGTTGCAACACTCACTACTGAGTTCAAAACTGCCTCTGGAAGCAACGTCAGCACAATAACTGTTAGTCGGGAGCTTCATAAAATGAGTTTCCATGGCCGAGCAGCTGCACACAAGCCTAAGATCACAATGCTCAATGCGAAGCATCGGCTGGAGTGGTGTAAAGCTTGCTGCCATTGGACTCTGGAGCAGTGGAAACGCGTTCTCTGGAGTGATGAATCACGCTTCACCATATGGCAGTCCGACGGACAAATCTGGGTTTGGCGGATGCCAGGAGAACGCTACCTGCCCAAATGCATAGTGCCAACTGTAAAGTTTGGTGGAGGAGGAATAATGGTCTGGGGCTGTTTGTCATGGTTCGGGCTAGGCCCCTTAGTTCCAGTGAACGGAAATCTTAACACTACACTATACAATGACATTCTAGACGATTCTGTGCTTCCAACTTTGTGGCAACAGTTTGGGGAAGGCCCTTTCCTGTTTCAGCATGACAATGCCCCCGTGCACAAAGCGGGGTCCATACAGAAATGGTTTATCGAGATCGGTGTGGAAGAACTTGACTGGCCTGCACAGAGCCCTGACCGCAACCTCATCGAACACCTTTGGCATGAATTGGAACGCCGACTGCGAGCCAGGCCTAATCGCCCAACATCAGTGCCCGACCTCACTAATGCTCTTGTGGCTGAATGGAAGCAATTCCCCGCAGCAATGTTCCAACATCTAGTGGAAAGCCTTCCCAGAACAGTGGAGGCTGTTATAGCAGTAAAGGGGGACCAAATCCATATTAATGCCCATGATTTTGGAATGAGATGTTCGACGAGCAGGTGTCCACATACTTTTGATCATGTAGTGTAGGTTAGTGTGTGACACATACTGTACACTAGATTACATTCTATATAGAGAGTAGACAAATGAACAAATACATAGAGACTCTCTGCCAAAAGAGCAAAATCTTATCTGAACATTGCTGTATTCATTAATCACACCAGAGCACAGAAAGGAGTATAAAATGGCAGCGTTTATTGCCAAATGTACTGCATTTCATTTCAGGCCTCATTACTTGATAGAGGCTACGGAGCCAAACCAGCGGTGCACCTTAGCTATTTGTATAGCTGTGACAGTGGGGTGGAGGTGGCTACCATGGACACAGATTGATTGGGTCCTGGCCCCTGGTCATAGCATTGGCATATTTTCTATGTACATGATAGACAATGGGGATGGGGAAATCATCGTAGATTTATACTGCAATCTTTCTTCATACGAAACCTCGCTGATAAAATGTGACTCATATGTCCTTTCTCACTAAAATTATTCACAGCTTTCCTACATTCATCAACAGAAATGGTCCCAATGTCCTCCATGCAGTTCTACCTTTGAGACAGATCATAAAATAATTAGGCACAAGACCTTTTCAGACTGCACAATCCCCCTTTCTCAAAAATGGGGACCAGCAAATGTGTAGTGTAGCGTGACACCAGAAAGTGTTCAGAGTAGTGTGTTGTGGGAACAGGAGAAGGAGGAAATGCGAGAGGATGAAGAAGAGACGAAGCGAACCTCTGCATGGTTCTGGTTGCAGGAGTCATATTTATCGGAGTATTTCTGGTATTTTGCCAGGTGCCCAAAGCTTTCACGGTCTCACAACCTGCTTTACAAAAAAACAGAACATGTCCACCCGTCCTGTCCTCGCCACCTTACTATGCATCATTGAGAGAAGATGCCATTGCCAGGTCATCATTACCTTATCATCATTAGCAGGTTAAACACAACCACAATTATCTGGAGTCAGTCTTGCCACCAGCATTACTGATGGACTCTGTGAAATAATGAATTTGTCAATGGGATAATTTCTATGTTGAAAAAATGCCAAAGATGATAACAGAAACATCAAATCAAACTTTATTTGTCACATGCGCCGAATACAACATGTGTAGACCTTACCGTGAAATGCTTACTTACAAGCCCTTAACCAACAATGCAGTTCAAGAAAGAGTTACCAAATAAACTAAAGTAAAAAATAATAAAAAGTAACACAAAATAACAATGACGAGGCTATATACAGGGTGTACGCGTACTGAGTCAATGTGCGAGGGTACAGGTTAGTCAAGGTAATTTGTACACGTAGGTAGGGGTAAAGTGACTATTCATTGATGATAGACAGTGGGTAGCAGCAGTGTAAAAATAAATGGGGGGGGGGGGGGGTCAATGTAAATAGTCCGGGTGGCCATTTGATTAATTGTTCAGCAGTCTTATGGCTTGGGGGTAGAAGCTGTTAGGGAGCCTTTTGGTCCTAGACTTGGCACTCCGGTAATGCTTGCCGTGCGGTAGCAGAGAGAACACTCTATGACTTAGGTGACTGGAGACAATTTTTTTTTAGCTTTCCTAGGTCCTGGATGGCAGGAAGCTTAGCCCCAGTGATGTACTGGGCCGTACGCATTACCTTCTGTAGCGCCTTATGGTCAGATGCCGAGCAGTTGCCATACCAGGCGGTGATGTAACCGGTCAGGATGCTCTCGATGGTGCAGCTGTATAACTTTTTGAGGATCTGGGGACCCATGCCAAATATTGTCTCCTGAGGGGGAAAAGCTCTTGTCGTGCCCTCTTCACGACTGTCTTGGTGTGTTTGGACCATGATAGTTTGTTGGTGATGTGGACACCAAGGAACTTGAAACTCTCGACTCGCTCCACTACAGCCCCATCGATGTTAATGGGGGCCTGTTCGGCCCGCCTTTTCCTGTAGTCCACGATCAGCTCCTTGCACCTAGCAGCAGGTTTCTCTGTGATATTTCTCATATCCAACTGTCTACACAACTCTATGGATGCGGACCTGGTGTGTTAAAGCTCTCAAACATGTCAGCAACTCTAAGTGACAGCTCACTGCACCTAGGAGGCCCCCTCATCATTAGGGAGACATGTAGGGCTTGTACCTTTTCTACTTCTATCTACATCTCTCTTTTCTTGTGGTTGTATGTCCATCCGTGGGTACCCATACGCACTTTGTCCTCAGTGAGTGAAGACTAAATCCAATCAATGCCTCACCTTGGGGTACGTCTGGATCTTTAAGTAAAGCATCCTGTCCTACATGTACAGTACCAGTCAAAAGTTTGGACACACCTACCCATTCAAGGGTTATTTCTTTGTTTTTACTGTCTTCTACATTGTCAACTATGAAATAACACATATGGAATCATGTAGTAACACATTTTAGATTTTAGATTCTTCAAAGTAGCCACCCTTTGCCTTGATGACAGATTTGCATGCTCTTGGCATTCTCTCAATCAGCTTCACCTGGAATGCTTTTCCATCAGTCTTGAAGGAGTTCCCACATATGCTGAGCACTTGTTGGCTGCTTTTCCTTCACTCTGCGGTCAAACCATCTCAATTGGGTTGAGGTCGGGTGATTGTGGAGGCCAGGTCATCTGATGCAGCACTCCATCACTCTCCTTCTTGGTAAAATAGCCCTTACATAGCCTGGAGGTGTGTTGGGTCATTGTCCCGTTGAAAAACAAATGATAGTCCCACTAAGCGCAAACCAGATGGGATGGCGTATCGCTGCAGAATGCTGTGGTAGCCATGTTGGTTAAGTGTGCCTTGAATTCTAAATAAATCACTGACAGGGTCACCAGCAAAGCACCCCCACACCATCACACCTCCTCCTCCATGCTTCACGGTGGGAACCACACATGCAGAGATCATTCGTTCACCTACTCTGCATCTCATAAAGACACAGCGGTTGGAACCAAAAATCTCCAATTTGGACTCATCAGACCAAAGGACAGATTTCCACCGATCTAAGGTCCATTGCTTGTGTTTCTTGGCCCAAGCAAGTCTCTTCTTATTATTGGTGTCCTTTAGTAGTGGTTTCTTTGCAGCAATTCAACCATGAAGGCCTGATTCACACAGTCTCCTCTGAAGAGTTGATGTTGAGATGTGTCTGTTAATTGAACTCTGTGAAGCATTTATTTGGGTTGCAATTTCAAAGGCTGGTAATTCGAATGAACTTATCCTCTGCAGCAGAGGTAACTCTGGGTCTTCCTTTCCTGTGGCGGTCCTCATGAGAGCCAGTTTCATCATAGCTCTTGATGGTTTTTGCGACTGCACTTGAAGAAACTTTCGAAGTTCTTGAAATTTTCCAGATTGACTGACCTTCATGTCTTAAAGTAATGATGGACTGTCGTTTCTCTTTGCTTATTTCAGCTGTTCTTGCCATAATATGGACTTGGTCTTTTACGAAATAGGGCTATCTTCTGTATACCACCCCTACCTTTTCACAACACAACTGATTGGCTCAAATGTATTAAGAAGGAAAGAAATTCCACAAATTAACTTTTAACAAGGCATACCTGTTAATTGGTTGAGAGGATGCCAAGAGTGTGCAAAGCTGCCATGAAGGCAAAGGGTGGCTACTTTGAAGAATCTCAAATATAAATTATATTTGATTTGTTTAACACTGTTTTGGTTACTACATGATTCCATATGTGTTATTTAATAGTTTTGATGTCTAAACTATTATTCAACAATGTATAAAATAGTAAAGCTAAAGAAAAACCCTGGAATTAGTAGGTGTGTCCAAACTTTGACTGGTACTGTATGTACACTGAGTTTACACAATATTAGGAATACCAGCTCTTACCATGACATAGACTGACCTGGTGAATCCAGGTGAAAGCTATGATCCCTTATTGAAGTCACTTGTTAAATCCACTTCAGTCAGTGTAGATGAAGGGGAGGAGACAGGATAATGAAGGTCTGGTGCGAGGAGCAGGAACGGGCCGGGCCGGGCCGGACTGGGGACACGCACCACTGGTCTGGTGCGAGGAGCAAGAACGGGCCAGGCCGGACTGGAGACACGCACCACAGGTCTGGTGCGAGGAGCAGGAACGGGCCAGGCCGGACTGGAGACACGCACCACAGGTCTGGTGCGAGGAGGCGGAACGGGCCGGGCCGGACTGGAGACACGCACCACAGGTTTGGTGCGAGGAGCAGGAACGGGCCGGGCCGGACTGGGAACACGCACCACTGGTTTGGTGCGAGGAGCAGGGACGGGCCGTAGTGGACTGGGAACACGCACCACTGGTTTGGTGCGGGGAGCAGGCACGGGCCATACCGGACTGGATACACACACCACTGGTTTGGTGCGGGGAGCAGGCACAGGCCGTGCCGGACTGGAGACACGCACCACTGGTTTGGTGCGGGGAGCAGGCACGGGGCGTACCAGACTGGAAACCGCCGCTGGAGGTCTACGAAAGGTACCAGTCCTTTACTCTCCGCGCCCAGTCCTCCTCCAGTGAGGACTCCTCCTTGAGCCCCCACGAGTGCAGTGGTCGGGGCTCTTCTCTATCGATCCCCGACCACCCTTTTAGCCCCCCAAAAAATTTGGGGCTGTCTCTCGGGCTTCCTCCTCGGCCGGCGCCTTCTGTGTTCCTCTCCTGCCTGGGCCTCCTCCTTCGCCCAGGGTCCTTTACCTGCCAAAATCTCCTCCCATGTCCAAAAACTCTTCCCCACCTGTGTCCAGGGTGTCTGCTGCTCCTGGACACGCTGCTTGGTCCGTTTTTGGTGGGATCTTCTGTCACGATCGTTGAGAGACGGATTAGACCAAGGCGCAGCGTGGAATGCATACATGTTTATTAAAACAATAAACACTGACAAAACAACAAAAGGCAACGAAACGTGACGTCGGAAGGCTATACACAAACAAGCCAAACACACCGAAACACAAACAAGAACTCACAACCCAGGCAGGAAAACTGGCTGCCTAAGTATGATCCCCAATCAGAGACAACGAGCGACAGCTGCCTCTGATTGGGAACCACACCCGGCCAAACATAGAAATACAAAACATAGAGTTTCACACTCTGACCAAACTACCTAGAAAATAACAGTCTCTCCAGGTCAGGGCATGACAACCTCCCAGTCAACTTGACACAACTGTGGGAAACATTGGCGTCAACATGGGCCAGCATCCCTGTGGAACGATTTCAACACCTTGTAGAGTCCATGCCCCGCCAAATTGAGGCTGCTCTGAGGGCAACAGGGGGAGGGGGGTGCAACTCAATATTAGGAAGTTGTTCCTAATGTTTATACACTCAGTGTAGCCAGTCTAGTCTGTCAACTATTTCGTATGAATTCCAACTGTGTTAGTTTGCTGATATGGATTGTTTATTTTTGGAGTGATTTTCAATGCAATGCATTCTGGCCAGAGGCTGCTGCATACAGTCTCCTGGTATCTTTCAGGCTTTGGGCAGCTTAACGCTGACTCTACACCTTATGGATGTGTTTTGATGTGCTATGGATGAGGTTTGAGGCTCTAGATTAATGTCAACCTACTTTCTGGACAATAGTCTGGCTGAGCATACATATGATGTTATAACAAATGGCAAAATGGGACAGCGTGTATTTGTGATTTAAGAGTAACCACAGCAACATCATTCTACAGAGTTTGTGACAAAGCACTTAAGAGTTAGCTTTTTCTCTGTGAAGAATCAGATGTGGCGGGACAGTTTGCCAACTCTTTGCTGGAAAGTTTGCCATGAAATATAAACTGAACAGACATTACACTCTGGGAATCACTGGTCAATACAGATACTGTACCTGGCTCCAGTCATTGTTTTTATTTTTAATGTTGACTGGGATTTGAATGGAGAAGCAAAGCGTACATTATATTTTGATAAATGTTCCTGCCATGCCATTTAAAAATAAAGTGACAGCACAGAGAAAAAAGAGAGCAATGGATTTAGTTATCTATAAGTAGTATTAAAGAGAGGGGACAATAAAGAGATGAGAATATTGCTCTAGTTCTGTTGCTGGGACAAGATCCCATAAATAAATAAATATGAGAATGTGAGGTCAACTGTTGCCCTCTCAGTGAAATCCATTCCAACAGGAAGAGAACGACTAGGCTCTCCCTGCCTGTACATGGGCCAGATTACAGACACCATCCCTTTACACTTACAGTTTAGCTTGGATTGAGGGAGGATGAGGCAGTGATCGGAGCTATGGGATTAAAGACCTCCCGTTCTTAATCCCACCATATCCATCACTGATGTACGTGGACAGTTCGGGTGCTAGAGAAGGTTTATATCGGGCCAAGGTATTGTCTAAACAATTGCTGTGGCAACAGGTTACTGACCTCCCCTTCCACAGCCCACAGAATTGATCAAAACACTATACGATATACATTTCAACCTAGTATCACGTTAGGAACAGTTTGGGAATATTAGCGCCACAATTCATATAATGTGAAAGGTTCTCTGAATGCTGGGCTCCCGATGGTCGTAAGAAACTAAACTACTGGACTATTCAAAAGGTTGGTAACACCTGACTAACTATGACATTCTATGACTAGCTCATTTATAAGACTATATTTACATGGTTTACTGTAATTCTATTTTCATTATTATTTTTCTTTGTATATGAAGAGTGCATGGCCAGGCAACATATGGTGTGGACTGCTGGGAGGCTCCAGGTGGGACATGTACACAGAGCCATGCAATACAGAAAAGAACAGAGAGGACGGGAGGGAGGAGGACAGAACATGGAGGGAAAGAGGAGAAGAGAGGAGAGGGAAAGGAACAACAGAGGTGGACAGGGAGAGGAGAGGGAAATGGAAGAAAAGCAGTAGAGAAGATTACCAAGAGGTGGGGAGAGGATAAATAATGCAAGATGGCGCTGCAGTGGCAGCAGCTGTTTTACGGGCACCTGACCCCCTCAGAAAAGCCTCAATTCGTCAGGGCATGTACTCTACAAGGTGTCGAAAGCGTTCCACAGGGATGCTGCCCCATGTTGACTCCAATGCTTCTCACAGTTGTGTCAAGATGGCTGGATGTTCATTGGGTGGTGGACGATTCTGGATACAAAAGGGAAACTGTTGAGAGTGAAAAACCCAGCAGCATTGCAGTTCTTGACACAAACCAGTGCACCTTTAAATTATATAAAGAATGACAGTTAAAAGCTTTGGAGCACCTTAAATACAATTTTGGGCAAAAAGGCAAACTCAGCTCCATCATTCATTGAATCAGATGGCTCATTCATCACAAAACCCACTGATATTGGCAATTACTTTAATGATTTTTTAATTGGCAAGATTATCAAACATAGGCATGACATGCCAGCAACAAACACTAACACTACACATCCAAGTATAACTGATCAAATTATGAAAGACAAGCGTTGTAATTTTGAATTCTGTGAGCGTGTAAGAGTTTAATAAATTATTGTTGTCTATCAACAATGACAAGCCACTGGGGTCTGACAACTTGGATGGAAATTTACTGAGGATAATAGCAGATGATATTGCCACTTCTATTTGCCATATTTTCAATCTAAGCCTACTGGAAAGTGTCTGCCCTTAGGCCTGGAGGGAAGCAAAAGTAATTCCGCTACCCAAGAATAGTAAAGCCCCCTTTACTGGCTCAAATAGCCGACCAATCAGCCTGTTACCAACCCTTAGTAAACTTTTGGAAAGAATTGTGTTTGATCAGATACAATGCTATTTTACTGTAAACAAATTGATAACAGACTTTCAGCACGCTTATAGGGAAGGACATTTAACAAGCACAGCACTTACACAAATGACTGATGATTGGCTGAGAGAAATTGATGATAAAAAGGTTGTGGGAGCTGTTTGGTTAGACTTCATTGCGGCTTTTGACATTATTGATCATAGTCTGCTGATAGAAAAACGTATGTGTTATGGCTTTACACCCCCTGCTATATTGTGGATAAAGAGTTACCTGTCTAACAGAACACAGAGGCTGTTCTTTAATGGAAGCCTCTCCAACATAATCCAGGTAGAATCCGGAATTCCCCAGGGCAGCTGTCTAGGCCACTTACTTTTTTCAATCTATACTAATGACATACCTTGAGAAAAGCCAGTGTGTCTATGTATGCAGATGACTCAACACTATACACGTCAGCTACTACAGCAAGTGAAATAACTGCAACACTTAACAAAGAGCTGCAGTTAGTTTCAGAATGGGTAGCAAGAACTAAGTTAGCCCCAAATATTTCAAAACTAAAAGCATTGTATTTGGGACAAATCATTCACTAAACCCTAAACCTCAACTAAATCTTGTAATAAATAATGTGGAAATTGAGCAAGTTGAGGTGACTAAATTGCTTGGAGTAACCCTGGATTGTAAACTGTCATGGTCAAAACATGTTAATACAAGAGTAGCTAAGATGGGGAGAAGTCTGTTCATAATAAAGCGCTGCTCTGCCTACAGGCTCTAGTTTTGTTGCACCTGGACTACTGTTCAGTCGTGTGGTCAGGTGCCACAAAGAGGGACCTCGGAAAATTACAATTGGCTCAGAACAAGGCAGCACGGCTGGCCCATAAATGTACACGGAGAGCTAACATTAATAATATGCAAGTAAATCTCTCATGGCTCAAAGTGGAGGAGAGAATGACTTCATCACTACTTGTTTTTGTAAGAAGTGTTGACATGCTGAATGCACCGAGGTGTCTGTTTAAACTACTAGCACACAGCCCGGACACCCATGCATACGGTCTCCCGAGTGGCGCAGCGGTCTAAGGCACTGCATCTCAGTGCTTGAGGCATCACTACAGACCCCCTGGTTTGATTCCAGGCTGTATCACCACCGCCCGTGATTGGGAGTCCCATAGGGCAGCGCACAATTGGCCCAGCGTTGTCCGGGTAAATAAGAATTTGTTCTTAACTGACTTGCCTAGTTAAATAAATTAAATAAAAAATACCCCACAAGACATGCCACCAAAGGTCTCTTCACAATCCCCAAGTCAAGAACAGACTATGAGAGGCGGACAGTACTACATAGAGCCATGGCTATGTGGAACACTATTCCACATCAGGTAACTGATGCAAGCAGTAGAATCAGATTAAAAATACACTTTATGGAACAGCCGTTACTGTGAAGAGACACACACAGGCACAGACACATGATAAGACACGGATACACACATATAGGATTTTGTATTGTAGATATGTGATAGTAGAGTAGTGGTCTGAGGGAACACACTTAATGTGTTGTGAAAAGTGTTATGAAATATAATGTAATATTTTAAATTGTATATAACTGCCTTAATGTTGCTGGACCCCAGGAAGAGTAGCTGCTGCCTTGGCAGGAGTTAATGGGGTTCCTTAATAAATACAAATATAAATTGTTATTCGTTATTCACAGTGTATTTATTCCTCGTTTCACTATTCATATATTTTTTATTTAAAAAAATCTTTAACTCTGTTTTGTTGAAAAAGGACCAGTAAGTAAGGGTGTGCTGATCTCGTCATACTCGGATTCGTATCTGTTTTATCACACTTGATACTCGTAATCAGATTAACTTCTGATCGGAAAACCCAAAGTATGTTTTAAACACCGGTAAAGCATATACCTTAAGTGCGCATTACTGCGTTATCAATCAGATCGCATCTCAGAGCGCATCGTTATGTTCCTTCACTCATTCACACACATTGTTCAAAGGTAAACGACCCCGACAGATGAAAATGCACATTAGAGCTATTTACTTACTTAGTCCTATTCTATTATCAACGAAATAGGCTAATACATACCCTAATGCATGGCTGGCTACTACTGCCTGCATTTATTCCAGAGACAGATTTAGATGAAAATTGGCTAATTGGCTTGGCCAAAATATTGTTTCACTTTCGAGAGGAGCAAAACGTTTCTCCCCCGACACTTATGCCACAACATTTGTACAATCTAAACTATCTACATTTGTAATTTTATTTTCTAATGATCTGTTGCTCTGTGAACACGCCTGGGTGAGAATAAATAATAATAGCAAGAAGCATGGGCTTGGATAACTGCATAATGACAGATGTGAACAGCAATGGAATAATTATAGGCCTACTAAACAACGCCAAGTAGACAGACAAAAACAACCATATGGCCTCAGCAAAGTCTACAGAAAATAACTAGATTGAACAACAATGACGAGCTATGGATTCTGATTCAAACATGATGTTTGGAGACGTGACTGTGAGTGTCTGAAACAGCCGTGCGTGTGTCTGTCTGGGGAAATGAGAGCAGATGGAGAGTGGCTTGTTCTAATCCAATCGTTGCTGCAGGCTCAACCGATACTCGGCCAGTTTCTTTACAAGAACTAGCCCATAGTTTTTTTTGGAGCACACAGCGCTTCACACTGTTTGAGTGAAAGAGAGATGCATGCTGGCAGCTGAAAATAACTTTTTTCCCGATTACAGATAATGACAAAAAATACTTGTGTCATAATCCTATCCTGAAAATTCGCCATATCTGTTACAATACTTGTTTTGTCCGAGTACTCGGCACACCCCTGCCCGTAAGTAAGCATTATACTGTTAGACTACATGTGACAAATTACATTTTATTTTATTTGATCTTTAACATCTGTCTATCTTTCTAGACATTTTCCCAATTAGATAATTCCATCCATTGTGGGCAGGCTGCTCTCTAGCTGTACACCGCTATATTCAATGTTTCTCCAGCGTAGTTATACTTCGGGAGGCGATTGTGAGTCAATGCCAGCCCTGCCACGTTGGCCCGGTCAGCAGAAGCTCACCTCAGGAACAAGAGGTAATTCAACCTCATTATATCAGACACTTTAAAAAGGTTGCTAGCCAGCCATTACATTACTCAGCATTGCCATGGCTAGGTAGTTAACTAACAATCCTCTAGACATTGTTGCTGATTAATCACATTTTAAGATTAATTGGGCTAAACTGCAGGATCTAACAATGATTCTTATGCAATTTAGTTTCTGGAAGTCTCACTGGTGATAAAGAATATTTTCCATTGTGACAGTCAAGCTAAATATACAGCTACCTGACAGGAAGTCCTCACGCCATAACAAACTCAACCTCTACATGTTCACGCTAACATTATCACTCTGGGATGAACATCTCAGCAAGGCAAGGCAAGGCTGACTCAACATTTCACTGTGTGGTGAAAAGGACAACGTGAACATGTTGGTATGTGTGCCTTGGAGTCATCCTTGGGTGAAATATAGTGAATTACAGTTTGAAAATACCCACTGTGTATTCTTTCTTGTGGACACAGAAT
Source organism: Coregonus lavaretus (assembly GCF_964263955.1). Classification (NCBI taxonomy): domain Eukaryota; kingdom Metazoa; phylum Chordata; class Actinopteri; order Salmoniformes; family Salmonidae; genus Coregonus; species Coregonus lavaretus. The sequence goes on from NW_028163461.1 coordinate 15,678, forward strand.
GTCCTTCCTTGTTTCTAAAGAAGGTCCTTACTTGTCCCTGTCTCCTCTCTACACCATTGTTCCAATTCACCTTCACCTTACTCTCCTCCTCCTTTTGTGCACTCTGTATTCAGCCTTCCTCTCTCTCTCTCCTTTCCTCTACTCACTATTTATCTCTAGTCCTAATCAGCAGATTTTTCCTCCTTTCATTGAGATATTTGACACTGATCATTTGTATCACCAGTTAACTCGGCATTTAAAAGCCTTTTAAAGGTCTATTGTTTCTAATGAGGTCGAGCAATAAACCCTGAAGAGAATTAACTGCATTGCTTAGTACTGTCTCTTTTCTTCACTCCCATTTTCTTTAAAACACAGCTCTTTGGGAAAGCTGCTGAGAAGAGGGCTCTCTAACTGCTGGCACCACTTAGCAATCTGAGGAAAGTTTGAGCTTTACTGTTTCTTCATCGACAAAATGCATTTTGATAGCTTTTCAGAGTAGTCTCACTCAAAGGCTTAGGACCCAATTCAACCAATCTAATTAGCATAATACAAACATCGGCATTCAAAATCTGTCCGTTTAAGCTAGAGATGCAGAAGGCCGACGTAGGCGGATGTGGCATCTCTATCTTAAACTGACAGATTTTGATGCCAATTTCTTTATTATGTTACTTAGATTGACACACGGGTGATCGACTCGAAAGGGTAATCTAAATATATTTTGATTTCATGTTCTTATTTCAGTAATTTGAGGGTTTTCTGTATAGCTCCCTAATGTTGGTGGGGCATAATATTCTGTTTTTATAATAGTTATTCTTGAGTGTATTTTTAACAAAGCTGAGTGCAAAGTGCAAAGTGTAGGAATACAGGTGAAATCAGTATTTGATACAGACATGGTGGTGTAGCAGGAAGATTGAAATGCCATGAACCAAGAGGTTGAGTTCAAATCCCAAGTGAGGACATGTTCAATAATAATTACTGGATAAATAAACATACACAATGTAATCATGCATGTCAAAGTGTGTCAAATATCTATGTTAAAAACACTGTGTGTGTGTGTGTGTGGGTGTCCCTTACATTGCCAACAGACAAAGAGCTGTGAATGGATCAGTGGTTCACCAATCAGGGACTTGATGGGCTTGGCAACAGTAACAAGGGGGGATATGTAATGAAACTAGGGTGCGCATGCCCTGGGTAGAATGTGACCATGACACAATGTCCTGAGAGCGTCCTAATATCATCCTTGGGGACGTTCCCAGAACAAACCAGGAAATAGACAAAACCTCCACAGGACCATAAACAAACCAGGAACCAGACAAAAACCTGCATGTGACCATTAATTACTCATTTTTGTTTGCAGGGTACCACCATTACGCAACATAAATGAGATGTCAGTTTTCATCAAAACATGTCATGCATATCCAACTTCTGAAAGTCAAAACAATTTGTTAATTTGGCTGGTTTGCCACATGGTAATGTTTGTTCTACCAAGCCCAAGTGAGTTGTTTCTGTCCTGGAACAGCGGAGCACCCTTGTTTAGTCAGCCGCTACATTTGGCAGACCACACACTTTGCACTACGAAGAAACAGCACCAATTGTTCACCCAATGTCTACCCTTTCTCAAAACCCAATTAGCCCTGATTTGAAAGAAACATATTTTCCCTATCTCATGCCCATCCACCTATACACTTGAATTTAGGTTTAAAAACATTCGGTTCACACTGGTTTGTTCTTGGGCCAAGCGAGTTGCAGCCATGAAGTAGGCCTATAACAGCGTACATTTTAGGACTGAACGGAGGACAATACAGTGCATAAAGGGCCATTGATTGGCCGATACATGAGGCAACAATGTAAGAACCGCTTGTTCTTCTGGCCTACCTCCATTTTTTTACAGTGGTGTAGTGAGGCAATGTTTTTAGAGTGAGGTTGACGCATCAGCACCGACTGAGTGTAGCCTCTCTGCTAGCGTAATCAACGTGAAGATTTCAGGGTGAGAGCTTTAAGGTCATCCTCCATTATTCCAGGTTATTGCTACTAGCTGTGAGTGAAAGTTTGTGTGGCTGGCTCATTTGTCACCGCGTCAGCACCCCCACCCTGCTGTCACTCCGCTACACTATATGTGTGTATGTCGCAGCAAGGGCCTCAACTGTAATTGCATCCCTAATCTCACAAAAGATTCCCCCTTACCCCATCAGAAACCTTTCCTGTACATCACCTACTGTAGAATGTCAGCATCCATGCAGAGAGGAGAGGAGGGTGGGGACTTTTTGGAGCAACAGGCAACAACTTTTCACAAAAATGAAGATACACTGTGCTTTACATTTCATAGTAATAGTGGTTGTTTAATTAAGTAAATATAAAAACTGTGCAGGCGACAAGGATGATTTATTACAAACGCACACATGAATCTAAAACTGACACAAATTTCAAATGTCCTGTAAATGTATCTAAAAGATGAATAGCTTTCTTTGCTCTTGTTCAAATGAAGTAGCAGACACAGCACACAGAATACATTGCAAATAAAGATCTAAGGGCAATTGAAAGCTCTTTGCATAGAGGATAGCGCAGAAACAATTGAAACTCTCCAGAAGATGCAGTCATTTCAGTCTAGACATGATTGCAAAAGTGGATAATGTAGACCTTTCTGCCAGACGCCAGACAGAATATGGTTTCATGTGAAGGTCATTCCCTGCGTTTATGAAAAAATGGCTTATACTATATCATGCTATTATGTCTCTCTTCTCTAGATACACTTGATCGGAGTACCGTATAAAGAATATATGAGAGTAGATGTCATCCAATACTCAAAGCTAGCGGTTTTGTCTATGATACTGGTCTTTCCTTTATCACGCAGGCCACAGTCATCTGAGAGGTTTAACAATATCATATAGTTTGACAGAACAAAAGTAAATTGCGGCATAAATGGTTGACAATATACACACCTTGAGAATATCTTATTTATTTGTATTTCTTGCTGGTGTGCCCATACAGTATGTGAAGTTGATGGCTGATGGCTAGTCTTGTTGCCTCATTGAGTTTGTCCCTGGTCCACCCACCCACCTTCCATATTGACATGCTTCCCTCAATCTGTGTCCATTTCATTGTTTCAGAGGTAGTCAAGCTGAAAAAGGCCAATTGGAAGCAGAGACCTGAGCAAGATGAAGGCTAACTCAAACAAAATACCTCCTTTACATCTATTTCAATAGAAGGAGAGTTGATCTAGATTAAGTTGAAAAAATAACATGGGCTTTACTCACTTTTCTATGCCGTTTTGTAATTGGTCAAAATAATTGGTCAACTTAATGTGTTTGTGAAACCTCCTGGCCTCATTTGAACAAGTTTACATGAAGAAATTACTAAATTCTTTCATGTTTCGATTATTTTGCCATTATAAAGTGTGACATGTAATGATAAATAGAGTAATCATGGAGGAAGAATGAGCCTGGTTAAGAGATGCACATCTATGTATACACCGCAAGGGAAACATTGTCGATTCAAGACATTATCATTTTACAAACTTGTAGTATTGCTTATAATTCTGATTGATTCATCATAACTCATATATAACTCATACATACGTAATGCATAACTCATAGTGAATGTAATTTAGCTCTGATTTCTCAGTTTGTAGTAACAGTGACACAGAGCTTGCAGTTATCTAAGGCACCCTTGGTTTTTAATGTATCCTGGAGTCTTGGTGCTATCTTCATTTAAAGCTGGTGCTTGTCTGTCTGCTGGAAATTAAGAGAGAGGTAGTGGAGGGGAGAGAATCCAGTGAGTCGCTAAAGGCATTTTAAATGTGTTTAATTGCTTTCTTTGTTTTACCTATCCCTGCTGGTCTCTCTGACTGCACATGGAAATACTGCATTTGGAAAAGCACACCTTTTAGCTGTTCGCCACATCTCCATTCCTTACTTAGGCGCTACAGAAGGTAGTGCGTATGGCCCAGTACATCACTGGGGCCAAGCTTCCTGCCATTCAGGACCTATATACTAGGCGGTGTCAGAGGAAGGCCCAGAAAATGGTCAAAGACTCCAGTCACCCAAGTCATAGACTGTTCTCTCTGCTACCGCACGACAAGCGGTTCCGGAGCGCCAAATCTAGGTCCAAAAGGCTCCATAACAGCTTCTACCTTAAGCCATAAGACTGCTGAAAAATTAATCAAATACCTCGACTAACCTGTACCCCGCACATTGACTCGGTACCGGTACCCCTTGTATATAGCCTCATTATTGTTATTTTATTGTGTTACTTTTTTTTTTTTTACTTTAGTTTATTTAGTAAATATTGTCTTAAATCTATTTCTTGAACTGCATTGTTGGTTAAGAGCTTGTAAGTAAGCATTTCACTGTAAGGTCTACACCCGTTGTATTCGGCGCATGTGACAAATACAATTTGATTTGATTTGATTTGATTTTTAAGTAGTGTTCTAACAGATGATGTCATGTAAATATGATGTAAAGTTTTTAACTGTTAAATGCTCTCTTCCTCCCACCAATACCCTAATTTTACATTCATGTTTCCTTTCAATGAACTTATTCTCTCAAGTCTTAAAGTTTAAGAAAACATAACAAACCTCAGGCAACCTATCACTCCTAATCTATCCACAAGATTTAGCTAAATAAATAATTCCATAAAAATATAGTGTTGAATTATTCACTTCTGGGATGCTGTTGTGTTTATGGATTTGCTTTGGTTTGGGTGTCTCTTGCCCTGGCTGTGCTGACTCTACCCAGTAAAGTCTGTGCTAATTGGAATCACATTGAAGCATATTTACTGTTAAAAAGCCCAAAACATGTTTTTGCACAAACATCTAAATGAAACTTTAACATGTTTGTTTTGAGATTCTTGCACGGATCATAATGGCCAGGGGCATTTTGTGTTCTGGAATTGGTCTGAATATGCGTGGAGCTGTGCAACACGTGTGAGAAACACGAGTAAAGGCATTTAATGTGAACAATTTTAATTATGTTTGGCATTCTATGCTACATTTATGATGTAACTTAATTTGCTGCACGATTGTGCCACTAGGTTGCCCAATGTTGCATCAGAATTTCTCAATCGCCTTAGCATTTCTAAGTAGAAAGAGTTACTAATTGGTATGGTCTGCAAAAATATCACATACTGTGCAAGGTGACCTAATATCAAGTGTTGTCTGTCCTAACCACAGCCTATGATATGAATATGATCCAATGTCCACAATGTAAAGATTTTGATGCATCTAGTGAACTCAAAATACAAGAATCGTCAGTAACCCTTCATTTTACAGCCCGCTAATTACTAGATATAACAACTAGGTAAATACCTAGTAACAAAAAGTTAATACATGGTAACTATTTAGTCCCAAATGTACTTACTAGCAACCAAGCTGCTTAGTAAATATAAAGTAAATCATTTGTAATTATATAGCATATTTTTTGTCCCAAATGTTAGTATTGAGGACCTTATAAGTAAGTATGTATTTTATTTATTTATTACCACATACTTGCACATTAATACCTTCAAGTCAATTTTTTTATTTACGTTGTTTCTATGTACTTTGCCTTTAGTTACCATGTAAGTTTGTATTAGTATCTTTGACCAAAAAAAAGAACAAAACAAATATATACTTACTATGACGGTGATATGTGGCGCTGGCCATGACCCCACTATCCGAGGGTGTCTCAGGGGGAGTTAGGATATGGAGAAAAAAAACACAATAGGACAAATATAAGCCCCTGCCTAATTATTATCAATGAATTGTTAGTATGGTTGTCTCACTTAACTATCTTAAGATGGATGCACTTACTGTAAGTCGCTCTGGATAAGATTGTCTCTTAAATGACTAAAATGTAAATTGTAAATGTATTAAAAGGGCTGTAAAATGAAGTGGTCTGTTTCTAGGTAGATACAACCTAGCTACTTGTGAAATACCACCACATTAGATGACTCCATCCCATGATGACAACTGCAAATCTGTCTGTAATCTTACCCTGTAAAATGAAGCTGTTGCTAATACCATGTAAATGCCAGATACTTGCAGGTCAACTAACACTCTTTATCAGGATGATTGACTTGAAGGTATTTATGTGGTAAGTATGTAGTAATAAATAAATAAAATATTACAGATGTTGTGTCTAGGTATTTACATAGTAAGTACCTTGTACTTACTTATAAGGTCCTCAATATTAACCTTTTGGACTACGAATATACTATATCATTACATTTAGTTACTTTCTATTTACTAAGTAAGTATGTAGTACTTGCTTGGTTCCTAATAAGTACATTTGGGACTAAATAGTTACCATGTATTTACTTTTTGTTACTAGGTATTTGCCTATTTATTACCTAATAATTACTGGGCTGTAAAATGAAGGGTTACCAAACCATCCTTGATTCAGCTAACCAAGGGATTGATGATTAGTTGAATGTTTAGGTGCTGCATGGGCAAGAACAACATTGTGCACCCCTGTAGGTCCCAAGCACCAGGATAAGAAACCGTGTCTTAAAAAGACTCATTGTTAAATTATCTGTCACTCTTAAATTCACCACAAAGTTGATCCATATCTGATAGAGAAAACAAAGGAAACTAAAAACATCCATAGCAAGGAAAATTCAGGAATGAAAAACAACACACCTTTGTCTGTCCTTAATTAAACGGAGGAACTTGGACTTAGGAACACATTTCCATAAAGATTGGTATTTAGAAGCATAGCTGCACAGAATCAAAATCTCATTTTACTCCTTCATGGTTTGTGTCATCCAAATGATCTCATTGTTTGCTTTTCTCACTTTTTGTCTTCAGGCTCTGAGTCAAACAGGCAATTAGATACATCCTAACAGACTACAGTTCCTGTTTTGCTATTGTGTACTTCAGCACTAACAGAACCCAGTGCTTCTGGTCTGGAGGTCAGTGATGGTTCTTTTTTCACATGCTTAATGATGATTGTTAATGGAGTAAAGCTACACTGTAAATTCACACTTGTAGTTGCCTGAACATTGGTTGGCTACAAGTGAGTTTTCTGGAACAGAGGAGGGGATATTTTGATCCTGTTTAATGAGGGGTTGTAGATATTAATCATGAAGCAATAGGCTAATAATAAAGTAGTACCCTGATAAATGACTGTATCTCCCTGAGCTGCTCAGGCTCCACGTAGAGCCATAGTACTAATCTCACTTATCTGATTCTCAAACATGAGGGGGTCGGAGAATGTAAAATATTTGCCCATTATAGATAAGGCCCTTTATGCTTTGGTGAACGCTGTTGCTCTGTGATGAGGAGGAGGCACAATCCTAGGTGATTGTGACATCTCATAATAGAGATGTAAATGACGCCAGAGGTTTTGGGCTGTTGAGAGGTTAAAGGTCAAGTGAAACACCATGACCGCTCAAAGCTACTGGACATTGACTCATGGCTATTGTCCTTGTAAAGTAGATTTTCCTCACAGTGAACCAATATAAGCCACCCAAAATTACTCCCTTGTTCAGTCTATAATTTTGGCCACACTTCCAAGTACATGGCCAAGTACATGCCGTACTGTAACTGTCTATTCGTAGGATGTGCAAGAAATTGTAATGATATTTGTAGTACTGTAGACAATAGGAAAGCTGGATATCTCAGTTTGTTGAGCGCACAGGAAGTGTTCCCTGTACCAGGGTAAAGGTAGCATTACCTATTCAATCTAGTACAAGATCCTAGTCATAACCTGAGGTATAATGTGTTCAGATGAAGAAGGATAACGGCAAATCAACCCCCTGCATGTCAAAATAAATGGCCGACAATACCCTCAGCATTGCAGACTACAAGCTGGCATGCCCCCATTTTACATCTCACTGCACCGACTAACCCTGAACAACACATAACCACTCAAATACAGTAACAAGCGTCACCTCTGCACCAGTCTCGATCCTGTTTCATCCGTGATAATCTCTCTCACCTGCCAGGGAGGTTTTCCTGCTCTCTTCCTCCTTAATGTCGTATACATTCAGCAAGGTGTCTTCAAGCTTACCGTCACACATCAAAGTTAATCAGTGATCGTCACTCTTCCCTAGCAGCCTCCCTCCTAATACCCCCCACCTCACTCAGGCATTCTCCTCACTATACATAACCGACACACAGATGTGGATATCCAATTATTTTCCCCTAGTCCACAGTGTTTTGTTTGTGCCATTTTTCTTCTCTGTTTTGTTCCACCTCTGCTTTGTGTGAGAGAAAAGATTGAGATACAATTAGATTGGCATCATAATCTCCCCTGCATGGCTCCGCTTGGCTGGCTCTGTGCTAGGTGGAGCGAGGAAGGTAATTGAAAAGGACAGGGGCGTGTGTGATGTCTGAGGAATGTGTATGGGTTCCTCTCCGCACAGAAGGGCCTCGCTAGGTCAGGGCCTGCTGCCTTTCTGACAGCACACGCAGAAACCCAAGGCTTTAAGGAGTAACACAAGCAGACTTGTGTGTGGGCGTGTATGGGTGTATAGTTTTGTATAATAATAACAAGTAATTAATGCTTTGTAATACGTTGTATATGTCATAAACTACCATTGCATGCAGAAAATCAACTATACAGTCAAGGCAGTTTTCAACAGTATACTAGTGGTGACGAATAAACAGCACTTTACAGAAACATGTAATTGAGTAGGACGATGTAATCAGGAAAGACTAGCAACATCATTAGACCATGTCCCTAAGTGAATGGAGCACCATGAATAGACAAATTGATTATAGCTGTCAAAGGAATCAGGCTGTGTGAGTAGGGTCCTTAAGTAATTATTGGAATATATCAGACTTCTATGAATTCCAAGAGTTCAACATGAGTACATTTAGAGAGATAATACAAGTTCAATACATGGTTATTTGTTAAAGGTTCTCTCTGCATCATTCTCCTTCTTTCTCTTTACCCCACCCTCTTTCTCTTTGTCTGGACAGTCATGGTCTCCAGCTGTCATCTGTCCAATCCATCAATCTCTTGCTCTCTGTCATTGGAATGGAGCAATTTCCCAAATGAAATGGGTCCAGGCAGGCTGCAAGGCTAACGAGCCGTGCCTTCTGTTCTAACCAGGAAGACAGAGAGGGGGAGAGGGAGGGAGAGGGTTCAATTGGTCACCTTTAAACCGCAGCTTTATTTGCATGCAAGGCCCATCATTCTTGGCGGCTAACCACAGCGGGGTAAATGAAAAGCCCTTGCGGAGAATGAAAAGTGTCTTCAGAGATAAACCTGGAAAGGAATAACAGCCGTGATCCCGCCACTGGTGCATTTCCACTCAATGGCCGGTGGAGATAGCGACTACATAAATAAGACCTGATTTCAGCCCTTCCAGCCACTCCACTTAGTCTATAACCAGGACCTGTGGGAATGAGTACATTGGAATCTTTGAAGTGTACAGATTACTTAATGATAGGAAATGTTTTCATGCTGTACCCTAACATTGATACAGATTGTGTGTTACTTTGAAGTGTGAACACTTGACATGGTCTACATGTCATACTGCCTGTGAATATGCTTCATCAGCTAATATGGACAAGGTATGGGACAAGGTATGGAAACGGTCCAGTATGAAAGGGCCAAAGTGAAGTTACTAACTTCAAGTTAGTTATAAGACCTGTAAGTACTGTAAAGTGCTAATGTTTCACAAATCTTCACGCTGTTCTCGCCTACAGGTTTCTGTACTATTAACTGAGCATGAAAAGATTCCAGGAAGTCTCAACCATAGAGCTTCCAGTCCTAGAATGCTTAGTTTGAAGCTATTGCATTCCTGTCCATGTCTGTAAAAGATAGGATTCACAGCTTACCTAGACTACCATCATCTAAAAATTCAAAGAAGTGTTCTTCAAGGGAGCTCTGACACACAAATGAGGTATTTCACTGGCGAAAAAATTAATAAATAGGAAAATGTATGAAAAGCTGTATGTCTAGGAATGTGAGAAAAAATGCTTCACTTTTGTGGTTTCAATTGTTACTCCGCCTCATTTTGTAGCACCACACAAAGAAGTCTGGGTTGTTTTGAAAATATATTTTATTTTGGTTGTCTTATACAGAAATGTGCTTTCCAGTAGCAATACAAAATCATGATAATAACAGTTCACAAGTTGTTCTACCTAGTTTAAGTCTTGTGTAATGTGCTGATGCACTGTACAGTTGGGTGGATAACAGAGGTAATTGATGAACCTTTCTTAATGAATCGTGATGTTGATGAGAGACAGGGAGAGAGAAACAGCAGCCCGAGGGATGGTTATATCGACACTACTATGTTCATATATCAGAACAGGACTTGTAAAACACTTTCAACATCTTGTGTGTGTGTGTCCGTCTGTCTTTCTGTCTGTCCATGTGTGTGCGTGTGTTTGATCCAGGACTGCTTGGGGAGAATATTTAAATGCTCAGTTTAGACCAGTGCGGAGGCCCTTCTGGGCCTGGGCTGCAGACTTCCCTTTGTCTGGATGGCATTACGCATCAGAGGATTTACATAATGCAGGAGAGGATTCAACTCAGGTAGACCAGCACCAATAAATCACTCTCTGTGGAAAAGGAGAGATATGGTGAGAGAGGGAAAGAGAGAGAGAGTGTGAGCGGGGGTATACTGCCAAAGCCAGAAATAGCTTTCAATCAATTAAGATAAGCATTCTCTCTAAGACAGATGCATGCTCATTTTGAATCTCAGTGCATGGGGGACCCAGGAAACTGCCTGTCATGATGCTATTCTTTATTTCTATCTCAAACAGCATATTGTAGAGAGAGGGGATTAAACATCTCTCACAATGTGCAGGATCAAAACCTCCCAAGATTCTCAGTAGGGACTAATGATGTCATTCACTGACAATGGGCTTATGTCAAAACAATGTATGGGTTCAAGCTACATAATAAAGCCAAGTTTAGACACAGGTACAGACTGAGCCTGTATTTTCCTCAGTATACCACGGTTTGTTTGTTGTGTACCGTTGTAAGTTTTTCTTCCTCCTGCCAAACCGGTACTGCAACATTGAGTTTATCATAGAAAATACTCTACAAACCTTTACAGAGGCACTGATCTTTTGTTGAAGTATTGTGGTCACTACAATCAATGACCATAGGTAGACTATTAAACAATATGTAATGTGTGTAGCACAATAGCCATAGCCTTCTCCAAAGCACCACTAATGCCTCCAAACCGCTGTCGGTTCAACTACCTGCCACCACATACCTGGCAGGATCTTGGACAGCTCCTGACTCCCGCAGCTAAAGCCACTTTGCAATCACCCAGCTGCAAGGGATTGAGCAATCAGCCTGGCAAGACAAAAGGTTAAATGAGTTTGAAGTCAGCAAGCTGAGCTCAGGGCCTAATCACACCATTGTCTGTTCTCTCCTTCCCTACTGCTACAGTACATCACTGGATGTCTCTGCTGTAAGACTCCCCTGAACCCCTCTATCCTCAACATCTTGGCCGACCTCTGCCTAAATTTGCCTCCCCTAAATTCTTCAGATCGACTGCCTTTTACTGTATATTTGAGTCCTGTTTCCAATAAATGCTGGAAACAGCTCCTGCAGTAGCTACAAATTGTTACACCAGATTTAACCAAAGATTTTTGGCATCCATTACTGGGAGTTACAGGATAGGTACTGTTTGGTGTAGCACAGAGGATTTTTGACCAACCTTAGCTTGGCGATACTGTCTTCGTCCTCGATTCGTGGAAACAGGAGTCTCATAAAATGTATATGTCAAGTTGCAGGGGGTCAGTTTGAATTTAGAAAATGCTCCGTTATCAAAATAAATATTTGTTTTGCTCCATGAAGTAATCCAACAACGTGTACACTGCCATCTTGTCTATTTCAAGTCTTCTCTCATTGATCGAGATAGGTGGGTTTCCACCCCGAAGTGCCGCATGTCATGATGATAGACACCTTTCTCGATCAATGAGAGAAGACTTGAAATAGACAAGATGGCGGCGTACACATCAATGGATTACTTCAGGAAGCAAAAAATGTATTAATATAATGGAGCATTTTCTAAATTCAAACGGACCCATGCAACTGGACACGGGCATTTTATGAGACTCTTGTTTCCGTGAATCGAGGACGACGACCTATCCAGTAACTCCTAGTAACTAAAATAATTTTTGGGGGTTAAATCACATTATCTGGTGTAACAATCTGTAGCTACATCTGCAGTACCCTCTTGGTTGGCTGCATTTATACTACTAAGTCCAGCTGGCAATCCTAACCATATACATGGTATTGATCACCTTTCATTAGTCATTGCTTATATATTCTTAAAGAGACCAAGTTTCCCTATTTCAATCTTTCCCCTTCCTGTTGAAGACTGAATTCCATCACAGCAAGAATATTCCACATTTAAAAATCCACTGCATTGCAGTAATATGTTTTAGTATTTTGCCAGACCCACAAGTTAGATAATATAGGTTTATATGTCAAGGAGAGAACAGAGGACATGCAAACCTCAGCTTTTCATTGTTTATTACAATCATTCTGAAAATATTTCTGCCCAACACTGTATTCTGCAGTCTGTGGGTTTTATATTCTTGTGGATCAGACTTTGGAAGCCTGTAGGGGATATTTGGACTAATATTCCCAACTTCATGCTTCATTTTGGCCACTGCCTGCTTCCAAACACAATCCCACTTTGGCCTCTGTCCCCAACCCTGGAGCTGATGTGTCAGTTACTGAACATCCAACATTAACATCAGCGCCAGACCCAGTCTCTGGGTCATGCACTATGCCACTTCCTGTAGCCAAACAGTCATGTATCTGATTTAACACCATTGGGACAGGCCTCATAACAAAACACAGACGTAGGCTACATTAACAGGAAGGACAAAGCTATTACATCTTACTCTGATGGAAGAAAAATGTGATCATTTGGCAGCATTATGCAGAACATTATGAAACAGAAAATGCTTATAATGTGGTTCCCAAGTGAAGTGAAATATCAGAATAAAATGGAAAAAGAAAAGCTGGATCAATATAGTTATTGACCATATCTCATTTGTAGATCTTTATGTCTGATGTAATTGCAGTAAATGTAGAGTTGCAACAGTTAGAAGTTATTTAAAAGGCAAATGTTCCATGCATCACCCTTTGAGCAACTTGTCTCAGGCTTGTTCTAATGGAGAAGCCAGCATTCAAACCCTGTGTAAACTCCAATTCCACTCAGCACTATATAAATTGGTACCAGTGAACGATAATTGCTAAAAGGTTGCTCAAATGCTATGAATGACCAAACAAATCACTTTGTCTGCTGCTCATGGTGGAATGAGGCTAATTTATGTCCCAGCTCTGGCCATAATGTGTGCTTATTTGCTCACGACCCCCTCCTGGCCCCCTGCCACTCTGCTTGAGTGCCTTATTTAACCCTCGCCTGACATTCAAAAGCAAGGGGAAGTGGCATTGCTGCCGTACATGAAAAATGAATGTGATGTTTTGAGTAACGATCTTATTTTGCACTTTTGCCGAATTGTGCGATTAATCTTTAGGGTTTGCCTGAGAGTCTGCTTTCCAGTTGCAGGAGAGAGAGAGAGAGAGAGAGAGAGAGAG
>NW_028163460.1:0-59187 GCF_964263955.1 Coregonus lavaretus
TATCATAGAAAATTAAAATTACTTGATCATTTTAATTATAATACTGATAACCAAAAAATACCATTTATTGGTCCATCACATTGGGAGCCTAAGTTAGAGGGAGTGTCTAATACGATGCAGACTTTAATTCAAAGAGACTCTACCTCTTTTAGTACATTTAGGTTTTATATGGCAGGGAAAGATAATCTTACAAAACAAGAACGTAAATCCTTAAAATCCTTAAGTAAGAATTCCAACATAGTTATAAAACCAGCGGATAAAGGATCAAAGATTGTTATTTTGGATAAAACACAGTATCTGATCGAGGCGAAAAGGCAATTGAGTAATTCTAAACATTATAGACCATTGACTCATTCATTGCAGCAGGAGACCCAGAGACAAATTAGGCAGATTTTAGGAGAACTTTATGAGAATAATTACATTACAGACAAACAAATGTTTTACCTATTTGGACCAGATACCCCACGTCCCAGACAATTTTATTTGTTGCCTAAAATCCACAAACCTCCTGAGACTTGGACCATTCCTTCTGAGGTTCCATGTGGTAGGCCGATTGTATCGGACTGTGGCTCGGAATCGTATAGAATAGCAGAGTATTTAGATTATTTTATAAATCCTCTGTCACGGAAACATCAAAGTTTCATTAAAGACACGTATGAATTTGTGACAAAATTGAAAGAAATTAGTGTGCCTCAAGAAACTGTGTTTTTTTCAATTGATATTGACTCATTGTATACCAACATTGACACCAAGTTGGGTCTTAGAGCGATCAAAAACATCTTCCATAAATATCCAGACCTAGATAGACCAGATGGGGCTTTACTACAACTATTGGAACTCAGTTTAACAAGAAATGACTTTGAATTTAATTCTAATTGGTTTCTTCAAATCCATGGTACAGCTATGGGGAAGAAGTTTGCCCCGTCCTATGCCAATATTTATATGGCAGAATGGGAACAATCAGCCTTCCCCAAATGTATAAAGCTTCCAATTTTGTATTTACGGTATCTAGATGATATATTTGGGTTATGGACACATTCACTTTCAGATTTTATGGAATTTGTGAAGATTCTGAATACACATCATCCGTCAATTACGATTAAACACAATGTTCAGCCGGAACGAATAGAATTTTTGGACACCGAGGTATTTTTTGTAGAGGGGAATGATAACCTGAAGCGATTAGCAACAAAGGTTTATTTTAAACCTACGGACACCCATTCCCTCTTACATAAATCCAGTTTTCATCCAAAACACACCTACAGGGGATTGATAAAGTCGCAGCTTATTAGATTTAATAGGATTTGTACACAGGAAAAACATGTCAAGGAGGCTATAGGAATTCTTTTTAAGGCTCTCAGACCCAGAGGATACTCAAAACGTTTCCTCCGCACTATAAGAGCAGAGGTGAACAATATGTCTGTAACGGAACCTATATGTGGGAGGACTAGTAATGATGGATGCATTATTCCATTTGTCACCACATATTCACAGTCTTCTATGAGGTTTAATTCCATAGTGAAGGATCATTTTGAGCAGACGAGGGAGGAGGTGGAGATTCTCCAACAGTTCAGAGTAATATCAGCATATCGGCGAAATAAAAATTTGAAAGATGTGCTGGTACACTCTGGTTTCAGGGAGAAGCCGGGGCGGAGTGGATCACATTTTAGACAAGTTAAATACATTCAGAATAAATGGTCGGGTCTAGGGGCTCCAGTATGGGAGGTATTTCAATTGAAGACCACCAACATTGTATATGGAATTGAATGTCTACAATGTGGAAAACTGTATATTGGAGAAACTAGGAACTCCTTGGAAGCCAGACTCAAACAACATCTCTATCATATAAGTAAGGAGTCGGTTAAAAGCACACTATACATCCACTTTAGATCCCATCCAGTAGCTCAGTTAAGAATAGCAGGGTTGGAATCTAACCAGGGGTGGTCACTAAAACACAGACAGATCAAGGAGCGGTGTTGGATAAAAAAATTGGGTACTTGTAATCCTAAAGGCCTTAATGAAAAGTATTAGAGACCTAAACTTTTCTAACTCTGACCTGAAAACTAACCTGAACCATCCCAACCCCAGTTTACTTTAACTATAACCCCAACCCTAATCCAAAACTTAACCTTAACCTTGATTATAACCTTAATCCTAACCTTAACCGGAGCAATTTCAATTCTAGCTCTAACTTTAAACCCAATCCTAAACCTAACCTTAACTCTGATCATAACCCTAACCCCAGTCTCAAACTTAACCACAAGCCTAATCCTTTGGTCTACCCTAACCCTAACCCTAACCCTAACCTTAACCCTAACCCTAACCCAACCCTGACCTTAACCTCACCTTTAACTGGAGCAATTTCAACCCTAACTCTAACCTTAACCCTAACCCTAATCCTAAACCTAACCTTAACTTTGATCATAACTTTAACCCTAACTCCAGCCTCAAACCTAACCCCAAACCTAACCCCTTGGTTTACCTAACTATAATCCTAATCTTAAACCTAACCTTAACCTGGATTGTAATCTTAATCCTAACCTGAACCCTGACCTTAACCTGAATCCTAACCTTAACCTCACTTTTAATTGGAGCAATCCTAACCCGAACTCTGATCTTAACCTGAACCCTAACCTTAACCTCACCTTTTACTGGAGCAATCCCAACCCTAGCTCTAACCTTAACCCCCATCCTAAACCTAACCTTAACCTTGATCATAACCTTAACCCTAACGCAAGCTTCAAACTTAACTTTAACCCAAAGTTTAACCTCTTGGTTTACCCTAACTATAACCCTAACCTTGATTGTAATTCTGATCCTTGCTCGAACCCTAACCTTAACCTTACCTGAAACTGGAGCAATCCCAACCCTAGCTTTAACCTTAACCCTAATCCTAAACCTAATCTCAACCCGGATAATAACCTTAGTTCTAATCCTAACCCCAATCACAATCCTAATCTTAACCCCACCTCAATCCCTGAACCTTGACCCCGATACCAACCTTAATTTGAACTCAAGCCTCAAATCTAACCTTAACCCTAACCCCTTGGGACTTAAAAAGTGGATATCAGGAATCCCACAGGTCTGAAACAAAAGTATGAGAGCCTAATTTTAACCTTGACACTGACAATCTTAATTGGTACTTTAAATTATAACCCTGGCTTCATAAAGATGTATTCTGAGGAGCCTGGGAATTGGAAGGTATGTATTGTTTGGGTAGTGTCTGGGTGTTTATCCTCTTGGAGGAAAAGGTTACTCTTATCTGTTCTTTTTCAGGGATAAACCATAACATCTTTCTTTGGGGTATATCTCCCAATTTCCTGTAGGACTATGATGTATCAATAGGACAAATAGAATTAGAGAACATGTGCCCGTGTATTTGGTCCTCTTGAAGGGCAATTTTCTCTTAAACCTAACCCTAACCCTAACCCTAACCCTAACCCTAACCCTAACCCTAACCCTAACCCTAACCCTGACCCTGACCCTAACCCTAACCCTAACCCTAACCCTAACCCTAACCCTAACCCTAACCCTAACCCTACCCCTAACCCTAACCCTAACCCCTAACCCTAACCCCTAACCCCTAAACCCTAACCCTAACCCTAACCCCTAACCCTAACCCCTAACCCTAACCCTAACCCTAACCCTAACCCTAACCCTAACCCTAACCCTAACCCTAACCCTAACCCTAACCCCTAACCCTAACCCTAACCCTAACCCCCTAACCCCTAACCCCTAACCCTAACTCTAACCCAAAAAATAAAGTTTAAGTGGGTTTGTCTAATATTTAATATTTGCATGCTTATCTTAAATAGTTTTATTCCTTCCTTTTTTAGGTGTTTGATTTTGTTTTGACATTTTAGCACTTTATCTCTTAGCACTTTGTCTTCTAGCGCTTATATATGTGTCTATAATTGTGTTTGTATATGTATTATTAAAGCATCTATCCCCTGA
Organism: Coregonus lavaretus; assembly: GCF_964263955.1. NCBI lineage: Eukaryota > Metazoa > Chordata > Actinopteri > Salmoniformes > Salmonidae > Coregonus > Coregonus lavaretus. The sequence continues at coordinate 3,955 of NW_028163460.1, forward strand.
TCCCTTGTATATTTTAATATCTCAGTCCCTTCATGGTCCTAGATAACCACTCAGACTATCATTTAGAAACAATAATAACCTACTTACTTTTGGTAAGGTTTGTAGGGGGTAATCTAGATAATTTAAACAGTTGAATGGTTTATAGCATTATATTGGAGGGGCACACAACAATAGGCCTGCACACCACAAGACAAACCAGTCTCTTTTTAACCCTACCCTAATTCAAAACCTAACCCTAACCCTAACCCTAACCCTAAACCCTAACCCTAACCCTAACCCTAACCCCTAACCCGATGGAGTTTTTATCCCTGTACCCTAACCATAACCCTAACCCTTAACTCTTACCTTAACCTAACCTAACCCTTACCTTAACCTAACCCTTACCTTAACCTAACCCTTACCTTAACCTAACCTAACCTAACCCTTACCTTAACCTAACCCTTACCTTAACCTAACCCTTACCTTAACCTAATCCTTACCTTAACCCTTACCTTAATCTTAACCCTAACCCTAACTCCAACCCCAACCCTAACCTAAAACCCCTGGTTCCTAGCACCCTTACCTTAACCCTTGCCTTAATTTGAACCCTAACCCCACCGGCCTTAACCCCCAGTCCTTATCCTTACCGTTAACCACTAGCCCCTAATTCCTAAATTTTACTCCCAGCCCTTATTCTAACGTTAATCCCCATCCCCTATCCTCACCCCAAATTCTGCTCATCGGTTTGACCTTGGCCCCTGGTCTCTAATTCCCAGTCTTGAATCCCTGGTTCCCAACCTTAGTTTTATTTAAATCCTTATTTTTATATAAGTCTAACCATTTAATACAAATGTTTTGCCTGTGCCAGTAAACATCATATTTGTCTGTTCTTTAATTACCCTAACCCTAATTTGTTTGTGTTTTCACATTGTTTGTAACTCATTTTGTACATAATGTTTCTGCATGGAAATACGTCCCAGACTTTATTGTTTGTTATCCTCAATGATTTTACTCATGTGCATGTATGGCTTTTTCAAGTTTTATGTGTGCTTGTTTTTTTAAATGGTTGAATTATTAAACTAAACTAAACTCTTATGACCGAAAAGAGATTCTGGACATCAGAACAGCGATTACTCACCTCGAACTGGATGAAATAAATGTATTTAATGAGTCTGACGCAAAGGATATACTGCTTTGTCAAGACAAGGCCCAAATCCCCGTCATCAGAGTGAAGAAAAGATGGAGGAAAAGGGGGAGGAGGGCGGGGTGACTTGCAGACGAGTTGGTAAACCACCACTTCCCTCCGTATTAAACCCTAACCCTAACCCTAACCCCTAACCCTACGTGACGAGTTGGTAAACCACCACTTCCCTCCGTATTAAACCCTAACCCTAACCCTAACCCTAACCCTAACCCTAACCCTACGTGACGAGTTGGTAAACCACCACTTCCCTCCGTATTAAACCCTAACCCTAACCCTAACCCTAACCCCTAACCCTAACCCTAACCCTACGTGACGAGTTGGTAAACCACCACTTCCCTCCGTATTAAACCCTAACCCTAACCCTAACCCTAACCCTAACCCCTAACCCTACGTGACGAGTTGGTAAACCACCACTTCCCTCCGTATTATTGGCCAACGTGCAATCATTGGAAAACAAACTGGACAATCTACGATTTAAGACTATCCTACCAACGGGACATTAAAAACTGGAATATCGTATGTTTAAGACTATCCTACCGACGGGACATTAAAAACTGGAATATCGTATGTTTCACCGAGACATGGCTGAACGACGACACAGACAACATAGAGCTGACAGGCTTCTCCGTGTATCAGCAGGACAGAGCAGCTACGTCTGGTAAGACGAGGGGCGGGGGTGTGTAACCTGGCCTATTAACGTCTGGTAAGACGAGGGGCGGGGGTGTGTAACCTGGCCTATTAACGTCTGGTAAGACGAGGGGCGGGGGTGTGTAACCTGGCCTATTAACGTCTGGTAAGATGAGGGGCGGGGGTGTGTAACCTGGCCTATTAACGTCTGGTAAGACGAGGGGCGGGGGTGTGTAACCTGGCCTATTAACGTCTGGTAAGACGAGGGGCGGGGGTGTGTAACCTGGCCTATTAACGTCTGGTAAGACGAGGGGCGGGGGTGTGTAACCTGGCCTATTAACGTCTGGTAAGACGAGGGGCGGGGGTGTGTAACCTGGCCTATTAACGTCTGGTAAGACGAGGGGCGGGGGTGTGTAACCTGGCCTATTAACGTCTGGTAAGACGAGGGGCGGGGGTGTGTAACCTGGCCTATTAACGTCTGGTAAGACGAGGGGCGGGGGTGTGTAACCTGGCCTATTAACTTGTACCATCTGGTGACCTCACCAAGCAAGCCAAAACTCCACCAAAACCTGCTGATTAGAAGGTCCTATGTAGATTACATTTTCATTCAGCAACTATCAGGAAATAACACTGATCACATTTTTTCATAGTTTCATCAGCTGTTGTACAAATATGATACAAAACACAGGAAAACATTTGAATTTTGACTATGTGAACCTTTCAATTTGATTTGTTTTCATTTCAATATTACAGACGTACAAGGAGGACGGTGACACTGATTTACAGATGGATTTATCAGCTGCATCAGAGTCCGAGTATGAACCAGTGAAAGCTGGAGTGAACTCACTCAGTCCGCTAAGTTGGTGAAGGTAGACTGTACCCTAACCCTAACCCTAACCCAGGCTGAGACCGCTGTTCAGAACTCACTCAGTCCGCTAAGTTGGTGAAGGTAGACTGTACCCTAACCCTAACCCTAACCCAGGCTGAGACCGCTGTTCAGAACTCACTCAGTCCGCTAAGTTGGTGAAGGTAGACTGTACCCTAACCCTAACCCTAACCCAGGCTGAGACCGCTGTTCAGAACTCACTCAGTCCGCTAAGTTGGTGAAGGTAGACTGTACCCTAACCCTAACCCTAACCCAGGCTGACCTGACACGGAGGAAGTCTTTCCTTTCCATCTCCCCCATTCTGTTGGGACACGGAGGAAGTCTTTCCTTTCCATCTCCCCCATTCTGTTGGGACCATAATGTTCATTTGATTTCATATTTTCTTTGTTTGCAATTAGGTTTGAAGAGAATGACTCCTCACCCAGAGAGGCCATGGAGCAGCTGTGAGAAAGCATCAGTGTGGAAGCATTAGGGAAAATGTTAAGCGCTAAAGAAGGTTCCCGGCAAAGAGGATTGCCTGTTATGTAAAGGGTCAGAGTCAGCTCTCAAAAATAGAACATGGAAAGACATTAAAAACCTAGTGCACAACACAATACAAACAGAAAAGAAAAGGCTTTCCGCCGCAGTAAAAGGCTAGCATGAAGCAGCCAGTAAAAGGCTAGCATGAAGCAGCCAGTAAAAGGCTAGCATGAAGCAGCCAGTAAAAGGCTAGCATGAAGCAGCCAGTAAAAGGCTAGCATGAAGCAACCAGTAAAAGGCTAGCATGAAGCAGCCAGTAAAAGGCTAGCATGAAGCAGCCAGATAAAGGCTAGCATGAAGCAGCCAGTAAAAGGCTAGCATGAAGCAGCCAGATAAAGGCTAGCATGAAGCAGCCAGTAAAAGTCTAGCATGAAGCAGCCAGTAAAAGGCTAGCATGAAGCAGCCAGTAAAAGGCTAGCATGAAGCAGCCAGTAAAAGGCTAGCATGAAGCAGCCAGTAAAAGGCTAGCATGAAGCAGCCAGAAAAGGCTAGCATGAATCAGCCAGTAAAAGGCTAGCATGAAGCAGCCAGTAAAAGGCTAGCATGAAGCAGCCAGAAAAGGCTAGCATGAATCAGCCAGTAAAAGGCTAGCGTGAAGCAGCCAGATAAAGGCTAGCGTGAAGCAGCCAGTAAAAGGCTAGCATGAAGCAGCCAGATAAAGGCTAGCATGAAGCAGCCAGTAAAAGGCTAGCATGAAGCAGCCAGTAAAAGGCTAGCATGAAGCAGCCAGAAAAGGCTAGCATGAAGCAGCCAGATAAAGGCTAGCATGAAGCAGCCAGTAAAAGGCTAGCATGAAGCAGCCAGAAAAGGCTAGCATGAATCAGCCAGTAAAAGGCTAGCATGAAGCAGCCAGTAAAAGGCTAGTATGAAGCAGCCAGTAAAAGGCTAGCATGAAGCAGCCAGAAAAGGCTAGCATGAAGCAGCCAGTAAAAGGCTAGCATGAAGCAGCCAGTAAAAGGCTAGCATGAAGCAGCCAGTAAAAGGCTAGCATGAAGCAGCCAGGTAAAAGGCTAGCATGAAGCAGCCAGATAAAGGCTAGCATGAAGCAGCCAGTAAAAGGCTAGCATGAAGCAGCCAGTAAAAGGCTAGCATGAAGCAGCCAGATAAAGGCTAACGTGATGAAGCAGCCAGTAAAAGGCTAACGTGATGAAGCAGCCAGTAAAAGGCTAGCATGAAGCAGCCAGTAAAAGGCTAGCATGAAGCAGCCAGTAAAAGGCTAGCATGAAGCAGCCAGTAAAAGGCTAGCATGAAGCAGCCAGATAAAGGATAACGTGATGAAGCAGCCAGTAAAAGGCTAACGTAATGAAGCAGCCAGTAAAAGGCTAGCATGAAGCAGCCAGTAAAAGGCTAGCATGAAGCAGCCAGTAAAAGGCTAGCATGAAGCAGCCAGTAAAAGGCTAGCATGAAGCAGCCAGTAAAAGGCTAGCATGAAGCAGCCAGTAAAAGGATAGCATGAAGCAGCCAGATAAAGGCTAGCATGAAGCAGCCAGTAAAAGGCTAACGTGATGAAGCAGCCAGTAAAAGGCTAGCATGAAGCAGCCAGTAAAAGGCTAGCATGAAGCAGCCAGTAAAAGGCTAGCATGAAGCAGCCAGTAAAAGGCTAGCATGAAGCAGCCAGTAAAAGGCTAACATGAAGCAGACTGTAAAAGGCTAGCATGAAGCAGCCAGTAAAAGGCTAGCATGAAGCAGCCAGAAAAGGCTAGCATGAAGCAGCCAGTAAAAGGCTAGCATGAAGCAGCCAGTAAAAGGCTAGTATGAAGCAGCCAGTAAAAGGCTAGCATGAAGCAGCCAGTAAAAGGCTAGCATGAAGCAGCCAGTAAAAGGCTAGCATGAAGCAGCCAGTAAAAGGCTAGCATGAAGCAGCCAGTAAAAGGCTAGCATGAAGCAGCCAGTAAAAGGCTAGCATGAAGCAGCCAGTAAAAGGCTAGCATGAAGCAGCCAGTAAAAGGCTAGCATGAAGCAGCCAGTAAAAGGCTAGCATGAAGCAGCCAGTAAAAGGCTAGCATGAAGCTGTAGTTCCCAGGTGAATGGGAGAGTTGGACAGGTGAATGGGAGAGTTGGACAGGTGAATGGGAGAGTTGGACAGGTGAATGGGAGAGTTGGACAGGTGAATGGGAGAGTTGGACAGGTGAATGGGAGAGTTGGACAGGTGAATGGGAGAGATGGACAGGTGAATGGGAGAGTTGGACAGGTGAATGGGAGAGTTGGACAGGTGAATGGGAGAGTTGGACAGGTGAATGGGAGAGTTGGACAGGTGAATGGGAGAGTTGGACAGGTGAATGGGAGAGTTGGACAGGTGAATGGGAGAGTTGGATAGGTGAATGGGAGAGTTGGACAGGTGAATGGGAGAGTTGGACAGGTGAATGGGAGAGTTGGACAGGTGAATGGGAGAGATGGACAGGTGAATGGGAAAGTTGGACAGGTGAATGGGAGAGTTGGACAGGTGAATGGGAGAGTTGGACAGGTGAATGGGAGAGTTGGACAGGTGAATGGGAGAGTTATGAAGCTGAAGTTCCCACAGGTGAATGGGAGAGTTGTACAAGACGAAAAGCTTTTTAGACATAGCGCCAAAGTGCAGGTCCTAGTTGAGCTCGTGAGCTCTGCTCTTTTTTGCAATTTTTTAGTTTTGTGGTGGAAAACTGAGCGTGTCGAGCATAACACGTCAACCCTGTTACCCAGAGATGAAAATTATATTTTTTTATTTAACCTCTTGAGATGGGATAACCGTAAAAAAATAAAAATAAGACAGAATGTTAAAATTAGGTGAAGTTTTAGTTATGAACATAAACTGGCAACAATCTAGTGGTGAATCTTTGTTGCAATAGGTCCAACACGTTTCTGATGAGATTTCAGTTGGGCTTGGATGCATATTTGATGAGGCATGTATAATATATTAGATATGGTTAGAAACAACGCTATGTTCTGCAGCCTTGTAAAGACAGGGAAGGAATGACTGGGGGGCATGGCGCCATTTATTGGCATGAATCTTGCCCTGACGGCAGTTCTGCTGGCACAGCCACAAAGTAATAAACCCACACTGCTAATCCTTACCTTAAATTTAGACCATTAAACTAAATTAATTTCCACAAATGTTGACGATATAGCCGATTCTAAAATTGATTAAATTGTTTTTTTCCCCCCTCAATCTACACACAATACCCCATAATGACAAAGCAAAAACAGGTTTTTAGACATTTTTGCAAATGTATTAAAAATAAAAAAATAATAATAATATCACATTTACATAAGTATTCAGACCCTTTACTCAGTACTTTGTTGAAGCACCTTTGGCAGCGATTACAGCCTTGAGTCTTCATGGGTATGACGCTACAAGCTTAGTGGTTAAGAGCATTGTGCCAGTAACCGAAAGGTCGCTGGTTCTAATCCCCGAGCCAATTAGGTGAAAAATCTGTCGATGTGCCCTTGAGCAAGGCACTTAACCCTAATTGCTCCTGTAAGTCGCTCTGGATAAGAGCGTTTGCTAAATGACTAAAATGTAAATGTAAAATGTATTTGGGGAGTTTCTCCCATTCTTCTCTGCAGATCCTCTCAAGCTCTGTCAGGTTGAATGGGGAGCGTCGCTGCACAGCTATTTTCAGGTCTCTCCAGAGATGCTTGATCTGGTTCAAGTCCAGCATACAGACTGTCACCAATTTATTAATGAAACAGGTGGGAGGGCGTACAGACTGTCACCAATTTATTAATGAAACATAGGTGGGAGGGCATACAGACTGTCACCAATTTATTAATGAAACATAGGTGGGAGGGCATACAGACTGTCACCAATTTATTAATGAAACATAGGTGGGAGGGCATACAGACTGTCACCAATTTATTAATGAAACATAGGTGGGAGGGTATACAGACTGTCACCAATTTATTAATGAAACATAGGTGGGAGGGCATACAGACTGTCAGCAATTTATTAATGAAACATAGGTGGGAGGGCGTACAGACTGTCAGCAATTTATTAATGAAACATAGGTGGGAGGGCATACAGACTGTCACCAATTTATTAATGAAACATAGGTGGGAGGGCATACAGACAGTCACCAATTTATTAATGAAACATAGGTGGGAGGGCATACAGGCTGTCACCAATTTATTAATGAAACATAGGTGGGAGGGCATACAGACTGTCACCAATTTATTAATGAAACATAGGTGGGAGGGCATACAGACTGTCACCAATGTATTAATGAAACATAGGTGGGAGGGCATACAGACTGTCACCAATTTATTAATGAAACATAGGTGGGAGGGCATACAGACTGTCACCAATTTATTAATGAAACATAGGTGGGAGGGCATACAGACTGTCACCAATTTATTAATGAAACATAGGTGGGAGGGCATACAGACTGTCAGCAATTTATTAATGAAACATAGGTGGGAGGGCATACAATTTATTAATGAAACATAGGTGGGAGGGCATACAATTTATTAATGAAACATAGGTGGGAGGGCATACAGACTGTCAGCAATTTATTAATGAAACATAGGTGGGAGGGCGTACAGACTGTCACCAATTTATTAATGAAACATAGGTGGGAGGGCATACAGACTGTCACCAATTTATTAATGAAACATAGGTGGGAGGGCGTACAGACTGTCAGCAATTTATTAATGAAACATAGGTGGGAGGGCATACAGACTGTCACCAATTTGTTAATGAAACATAGGTGGGAGGGCATACAGACTGTCACCAATTTATTAATGAAACAGGTGGGAGGGCGTACAGACTGTCACCAATTTATTAATGAAACATAGGTGGGAGGGCATACAGACTGTCACCAATTTATTAATGAAACATAGGTGGGAGGGCATACAGACTGTCACCAATTTATTAATGAAACATAGGTGGGAGGGCATACAGACTGTCACCAATTTATTAATGAAACATAGGTGGGAGGGCATACAGACTGTCACCAATTTATTAATGAAACATAGGTGGGAGGGCATACAGACTGTCACCAATTTATTAATGAAACATAGGTGGGAGGGCATACAGACTGTCATCAAATTTATTAATGAAACATAGGTGGGAGGGCATACAGACTGTCACCAATTTATTAATGAAACATAGGTGGGAGGGCATACAGACTGTCACCAATTTATTAATGAAACATAGGTGGGAGGGCATACAGACTGTCACCAATTTATTAATGAAACATAGGTGGGAGGGCATACAGACTGTCAGCAATTTATTAATGAAACATAGGTGGGAGGGCATACAATTTATTAATGAAACATAGGTGGGAGGGCATACAATTTATTAATGAAACATAGGTGGGAGGGCATACAGACTGTCACCAATTTATTAATGAAACATAGGTGGGAGGGCATACAGACTGTCACCAATTTATTAATGAAACATAGGTGGGAGGGCATACAGACTGTCAGCAATTTATTAATGAAACATAGGTGGGAGGGCATACAGACTGTCACCAATTTATTAATGAAACATAGGTGGGAGGGCATACAGACTGTCACCAATTTATTAATGAAACATAGGTGGAAGGGCATACAGACTGTCACCAATTTATTAATGAAACATAGGTGGGAGGGCATACAGACTGTCACCAATTTATTAATGAAACATAGTTGGGAGGGCATACAGACTGTCACCAATTTATTAATGAAACATAGGTGGGAGGGCATACAGACTGTCAGCAATTTATTAATGAAACATAGGTGGGAGGGCATACAATTTATTAATGAAACATTATTAATTAAACATTTATTAATGAAACATAGGTGGGAGGGCATACAATTTATTAATGATTTTTATCCCTGTACCTATGTGCAAAAAACATAGCCAAATTTTGAAATCCATCTAGCCCCCTCCAAAGCACATCAATGGACATCTACGGCCTCCCAGAAGTACAACAAAACAAACCCCAGCTCCCCACGACATTACCTTCTCCACATACATAATTGGACAGGGGTGTCCGTTGGAGTTTTTATCCCTGTACCTATGTGCAAAAAACATAACCACATTTTGAAATCCATCTAGCCCCCTCCAAAGCACATCAATGGACATCTACGGCCTCCCAGAAGTACAACAAAACAAACCCCAGCTCCCCACGACATTACCTTCTCCACATACAGAATTGGACAGGGGTGTCCAATTGAGTTTTTATCCCTGTATGTGTAAAAAACATAACAACATTTTGAAATCCACCTAGCCCCCTCCAAAGCACATCAATGGACATCTACGGCCTCCCATAAGTACAACAAAACAAACCCCAGCTCCCCACGACATTACGTTCTCCACATACAGAATTGGACAGGGGTGTCCGATGGAGTTTTTATCCCTGTACCTAACCCTAACCCTAACCCTAACCCTAACCCTAACCCTAACCCTAACCCTAACCCTAACCCTAACCCTTTCCTACGGATCTGGGGTAACCACCAGATGGCAATGGACAATTATTTGTTGTTGGAGTAAATGAGTTGTGAGTGCTGACCTCTTATCTTTTCTTTACATTGGGTTTTGTTTCATTGGAGTTTTTTATCTAAAATAGGGCTAATTCTTTCTAATTTTTTCTTTTTGTCTTTGGTGTATATATTTTTCTTTTTGTCTTTTGTATGTGTGTATATATATAATTTTTTTGGGGGTTGATTGGTTCCAATTATATATTGTGGGGGGGATTTTAAACTTTATATGATCCCTTCTTTCAGTTGGGATTTCCAGCAAGGGTTCCTGGTTTTGAACCTTTACCATGGCAGTGCCACTACATCAATCAATCAATCAATTTTATTTTATATAGCCCTTCTTACATCAGCTAATATCTCGAAGTGCTGTACAGAAACCCAGCCTAAAACCCCAAACAGCTAGTAATGCAGGTGTAGAAGCACGGTGGCTAGGAAAAACTCCCTAGAAAGGCGAAAACCTAGGAAGAAACCTAGAGAGGAACCAGGCTATGAGGGGTGGCCAGTCCTCTTCTGGCTGTGCCGGGTGGAGATTATAACAGAACCATGCCAAGATGTTCAAAAATGTTCATAAGTGACAAGCATGGTCAAATAATAATCAGGAATAAATAACCATAACCGTTTCCAGGCTCTAGTTAGTTTAAATGATGAGGGTGAGTCTACTGGAGAGATTAGGAATGTTTCTTCTTTGCAAGATAATACTTGCACAAGGGGATATTTCAAGGCTCTACAAGCAATTCATCACTCAGAAATATTAGATCATTCTGCAGTTAATCATTCTTTTCCAGCAGGGATGGTAAGACAGGTGAACAAATTGGCGGCTTTTATTAAACCCTCCTCGCCTAACCAACAGACCCTGGCAAAGGTAAAACTTAATACCAGTAGGTGGATGGAGAATAATATGGATATTCTGAGGGAGCATTATGATGGGGTAATTGCCTTATGCATTCAGAATAGCCCAACTTATAATCAAGAAGCTCTAGATAAAGCGGTGATGTGGGCAAAGGCAAGATATAAACACAAATTTACATCTTCGTCAGTAAGTACCTTAAAAAACATGTTGCAAAAACCAATTGACCCGCCGGCCTCTACTAAACTGATAACTTCTCATCAGGCCCATTCCAGTTATGCGGCTGCGGTGACCAGCAAGTCACCAACTGGTAGGGTCTCAATGGGAGCCCAGGCCCACAGGGACTTTGGAATATGCAGGAATATCCCAGGGGGCCAGAGTGACACTTCGGTAAGGGACAATATGGTTAATAAACAGGCCTTCAGTAATCCTGTAGATAAACCGATAAACCATAGTCAGACTATCAACAGCAATACCACAGGGCTTGCTGGGGGTATGCAGAGAAGGGAGGTGCAGGTAGAAGTTCATGTTGGGTCTACTTCCCTTTGTAGAGTGGTTCCTTCGACGAGCTCACCTACTAACCAACTATCTCCCCTCTTGTCCTGTCTCACCCCTCGGGAATTAGGTCCTGCAAAGAGTGGCGGTACTAGCTTCAGACTTACCCCAATAACCAGGAAGAGCACGGGGATATCGAATCCCCAAACTCAGCGACCAAGAAACAATTTGGCCGAGCCTAAAGTCCCAGCCTTGACCCTTCCAGGTAGAGAGCCCTCAAATTTACTCTTAACAGTAGAGGCGTTGGAGATTACGGTGAATAACGGCAATGGTCAAAAATTACCATTGAACAATGTGGCTGTTTTGATGGATGACATGGTTTTATCCAATTCTACGACAGGTTCACAGCAAGAGGACCATCAGGGTAAGGTAGCAATGGCAAATGGAAAAGACACGGGCCCTGGGACAGAACCAATACTGGAACCTGTAAAAAAGGAGAAACTCTTTTATCCCACATGTCATTCTAGAACTGAAAGGAAAATAAATGATTGGAGTATTGAGATTAAAAAGCCAGTGGTCTTTATTGGGGATTCCAACCTTGCGCGCATTTCTAGTTTCACTGACACTAATACACAGATAGATAGTTTTCCGGGAGCAACCTTCAGACATATTGCAGGAGTGATAGGCAAGTTGGAGAAACAGCAAAACACACAGAAGGTTGTTCTATCAGTGGGTCTTGTTAACGGCTTGAACCAGCAGTATACCACTGCAGTCAAGCAGTTGCAACAGCTACTGAATAAAGCAGGTGAAGTTTTTCCTCATGCACAGGTTTATGTTCCTATCATACATTTTTCAGATGAGCTTCCATGGGAAAAGCAGGAGGTACTGAATCAATTGAACAAGTATATTCAGAAGAATTGTAGGGAACTATTGGATCTGAATAAACTTAGATTTCACACAGTGCAGGACGACCCAATACATTGGAGACCAGATACAGCTGTAAACATTTTTAATCACTGGCTAGACCAGTTAAACTATTAAGAGGGGAAGAGTGTATTGGTATTACTCCCCAGCACTCTAATGTACTTAACTTATCGACTACTTTTAGACTTACAGCGGCAGAACAGCAACTTCTGGAGAAGGGTCTTATGTTTATCCCGACACCCACTAAGATAGATTGCATGGAGCTCAGGAGGGATCTGCATACCTATCATAGAAAATTAAAATTACTTGATCATTTTAATTATAATACTGATAACCAAAAAATACCATTTATTGGTCCATCACATTGGGAGCCTAAGTTAGAGGGAGTGTCTAATACGATGCAGACTTTAATTCAAAGAGACTCTACCTCTTTTAGTACATTTAGGTTTTATATGGCAGGGAAAGATAATCTTACAAAACAAGAACGTAAATCCTTAAAATCCTTAAGTAAGAATTCCAACATAGTTATAAAACCAGCGGATAAAGGATCAAAGATTGTTATTTTGGATAAAACACAGTATCTGATCGAGGCGAAAAGGCAATTGAGTAATTCTAAACATTATAGACCATTGACTCATTCATTGCAGCAGGAGACCCAGAGACAAATTAGGCAGATTTTAGGAGAACTTTATGAGAATAATTACATTACAGACAAACAAATGTTTTACCTATTTGGACCAGATACCCCACGTCCCAGACAATTTTATTTGTTGCCTAAAATCCACAAACCTCCTGAGACTTGGACCATTCCTTCTGAGGTTCCATGTGGTAGGCCGATTGTATCGGACTGTGGCTCGGAATCGTATAGAATAGCAGAGTATTTAGATTATTTTATAAATCCTCTGTCACGGAAACATCAAAGTTTCATTAAAGACACGTATGAATTTGTGACAAAATTGAAAGAAATTAGTGTGCCTCAAGAAACTGTGTTTTTTTCAATTGATATTGACTCATTGTATACCAACATTGACACCAAGTTGGGTCTTAGAGCGATCAAAAACATCTTCCATAAATATCCAGACCTAGATAGACCAGATGGGGCTTTACTACAACTATTGGAACTCAGTTTAACAAGAAATGACTTTGAATTTAATTCTAATTGGTTTCTTCAAATCCATGGTACAGCTATGGGGAAGAAGTTTGCCCCGTCCTATGCCAATATTTATATGGCAGAATGGGAACAATCAGCCTTCCCCAAATGTATAAAGCTTCCAATTTTGTATTTACGGTATCTAGATGATATATTTGGGTTATGGACACATTCACTTTCAGATTTTATGGAATTTGTGAAGATTCTGAATACACATCATCCGTCAATTACGATTAAACACAATGTTCAGCCGGAACGAATAGAATTTTTGGACACCGAGGTATTTTTTGTAGAGGGGAATGATAACCTGAAGCGATTAGCAACAAAGGTTTATTTTAAACCTACGGACACCCATTCCCTCTTACATAAATCCAGTTTTCATCCAAAACACACCTACAGGGGATTGATAAAGTCGCAGCTTATTAGATTTAATAGGATTTGTACACAGGAAAAACATGTCAAGGAGGCTATAGGAATTCTTTTTAAGGCTCTCAGACCCAGAGGATACTCAAAACGTTTCCTCCGCACTATAAGAGCAGAGGTGAACAATATGTCTGTAACGGAACCTATATGTGGGAGGACTAGTAATGATGGATGCATTATTCCATTTGTCACCACATATTCACAGTCTTCTATGAGGTTTAATTCCATAGTGAAGGATCATTTTGAGCAGACGAGGGAGGAGGTGGAGATTCTCCAACAGTTCAGAGTAATATCAGCATATCGGCGAAATAAAAATTTGAAAGATGTGCTGGTACACTCTGGTTTCAGGGAGAAGCCGGGGCGGAGTGGATCACATTTTAGACAAGTTAAATACATTCAGAATAAATGGTCGGGTCTAGGGGCTCCAGTATGGGAGGTATTTCAATTGAAGACCACCAACATTGTATATGGAATTGAATGTCTACAATGTGGAAAACTGTATATTGGAGAAACTAGGAACTCCTTGGAAGCCAGACTCAAACAACATCTCTATCATATAAGTAAGGAGTCGGTTAAAAGCACACTATACATCCACTTTAGATCCCATCCAGTAGCTCAGTTAAGAATAGCAGGGTTGGAATCTAACCAGGGGTGGTCACTAAAACACAGACAGATCAAGGAGCGGTGTTGGATAAAAAAATTGGGTACTTGTAATCCTAAAGGCCTTAATGAAAAGTATTAGAGACCTAAACTTTTCTAACTCTGACCTGAAAACTAACCTGAACCATCCCAACCCCAGTTTACTTTAACTATAACCCCAACCCTAATCCAAAACTTAACCTTAACCTTGATTATAACCTTAATCCTAACCTTAACCGGAGCAATTTCAATTCTAGCTCTAACTTTAAACCCAATCCTAAACCTAACCTTAACTCTGATCATAACCCTAACCCCAGTCTCAAACTTAACCACAAGCCTAATCCTTTGGTCTACCCTAACCCTAACCCTAACCCTAACCTTAACCCTAACCCTAACCCAACCCTGACCTTAACCTCACCTTTAACTGGAGCAATTTCAACCCTAACTCTAACCTTAACCCTAACCCTAATCCTAAACCTAACCTTAACTTTGATCATAACTTTAACCCTAACTCCAGCCTCAAACCTAACCCCAAACCTAACCCCTTGGTTTACCTAACTATAATCCTAATCTTAAACCTAACCTTAACCTGGATTGTAATCTTAATCCTAACCTGAACCCTGACCTTAACCTGAATCCTAACCTTAACCTCACTTTTAATTGGAGCAATCCTAACCCGAACTCTGATCTTAACCTGAACCCTAACCTTAACCTCACCTTTTACTGGAGCAATCCCAACCCTAGCTCTAACCTTAACCCCCATCCTAAACCTAACCTTAACCTTGATCATAACCTTAACCCTAACGCAAGCTTCAAACTTAACTTTAACCCAAAGTTTAACCTCTTGGTTTACCCTAACTATAACCCTAACCTTGATTGTAATTCTGATCCTTGCTCGAACCCTAACCTTAACCTTACCTGAAACTGGAGCAATCCCAACCCTAGCTTTAACCTTAACCCTAATCCTAAACCTAATCTCAACCCGGATAATAACCTTAGTTCTAATCCTAACCCCAATCACAATCCTAATCTTAACCCCACCTCAATCCCTGAACCTTGACCCCGATACCAACCTTAATTTGAACTCAAGCCTCAAATCTAACCTTAACCCTAACCCCTTGGGACTTAAAAAGTGGATATCAGGAATCCCACAGGTCTGAAACAAAAGTATGAGAGCCTAATTTTAACCTTGACACTGACAATCTTAATTGGTACTTTAAATTATAACCCTGGCTTCATAAAGATGTATTCTGAGGAGCCTGGGAATTGGAAGGTATGTATTGTTTGGGTAGTGTCTGGGTGTTTATCCTCTTGGAGGAAAAGGTTACTCTTATCTGTTCTTTTTCAGGGATAAACCATAACATCTTTCTTTGGGGTATATCTCCCAATTTCCTGTAGGACTATGATGTATCAATAGGACAAATAGAATTAGAGAACATGTGCCCGTGTATTTGGTCCTCTTGAAGGGCAATTTTCTCTTAAACCTAACCCTAACCCTAACCCTAACCCTAACCCTAACCCTAACCCTAACCCTAACCCTAACCCTGACCCTGACCCTAACCCTAACCCTAACCCTAACCCTAACCCTAACCCTAACCCTAACCCTAACCCTACCCCTAACCCTAACCCTAACCCCTAACCCTAACCCCTAACCCCTAAACCCTAACCCTAACCCTAACCCCTAACCCTAACCCCTAACCCTAACCCTAACCCTAACCCTAACCCTAACCCTAACCCTAACCCTAACCCTAACCCTAACCCTAACCCCTAACCCTAACCCTAACCCTAACCCCCTAACCCCTAACCCCTAACCCTAACTCTAACCCAAAAAATAAAGTTTAAGTGGGTTTGTCTAATATTTAATATTTGCATGCTTATCTTAAATAGTTTTATTCCTTCCTTTTTTAGGTGTTTGATTTTGTTTTGACATTTTAGCACTTTATCTCTTAGCACTTTGTCTTCTAGCGCTTATATATGTGTCTATAATTGTGTTTGTATATGTATTATTAAAGCATCTATCCCCTGATCCCTTGTATATTTTAATATCTCAGTCCCTTCATGGTCCTAGATAACCACTCAGACTATCATTTAGAAACAATAATAACCTACTTACTTTTGGTAAGGTTTGTAGGGGGTAATCTAGATAATTTAAACAGTTGAATGGTTTATAGCATTATATTGGAGGGGCACACAACAATAGGCCTGCACACCACAAGACAAACCAGTCTCTTTTTAACCCTACCCTAATTCAAAACCTAACCCTAACCCTAACCCTAACCCTAAACCCTAACCCTAACCCTAACCCTAACCCCTAACCCGATGGAGTTTTTATCCCTGTACCCTAACCATAACCCTAACCCTTAACTCTTACCTTAACCTAACCTAACCCTTACCTTAACCTAACCCTTACCTTAACCTAACCCTTACCTTAACCTAACCTAACCTAACCCTTACCTTAACCTAACCCTTACCTTAACCTAACCCTTACCTTAACCTAATCCTTACCTTAACCCTTACCTTAATCTTAACCCTAACCCTAACTCCAACCCCAACCCTAACCTAAAACCCCTGGTTCCTAGCACCCTTACCTTAACCCTTGCCTTAATTTGAACCCTAACCCCACCGGCCTTAACCCCCAGTCCTTATCCTTACCGTTAACCACTAGCCCCTAATTCCTAAATTTTACTCCCAGCCCTTATTCTAACGTTAATCCCCATCCCCTATCCTCACCCCAAATTCTGCTCATCGGTTTGACCTTGGCCCCTGGTCTCTAATTCCCAGTCTTGAATCCCTGGTTCCCAACCTTAGTTTTATTTAAATCCTTATTTTTATATAAGTCTAACCATTTAATACAAATGTTTTGCCTGTGCCAGTAAACATCATATTTGTCTGTTCTTTAATTACCCTAACCCTAATTTGTTTGTGTTTTCACATTGTTTGTAACTCATTTTGTACATAATGTTTCTGCATGGAAATACGTCCCAGACTTTATTGTTTGTTATCCTCAATGATTTTACTCATGTGCATGTATGGCTTTTTCAAGTTTTATGTGTGCTTGTTTTTTTAAATGGTTGAATTATTAAACTAAACTAAACTCTTATGACCGAAAAGAGATTCTGGACATCAGAACAGCGATTACTCACCTCGAACTGGATGAAATAAATGTATTTAATGAGTCTGACGCAAAGGATATACTGCTTTGTCAAGACAAGGCCCAAATCCCCGTCATCAGAGTGAAGAAAAGATGGAGGAAAAGGGGGAGGAGGGCGGGGTGACTTGCAGACGAGTTGGTAAACCACCACTTCCCTCCGTATTAAACCCTAACCCTAACCCTAACCCCTAACCCTACGTGACGAGTTGGTAAACCACCACTTCCCTCCGTATTAAACCCTAACCCTAACCCTAACCCTAACCCTAACCCTAACCCTACGTGACGAGTTGGTAAACCACCACTTCCCTCCGTATTAAACCCTAACCCTAACCCTAACCCTAACCCCTAACCCTAACCCTAACCCTACGTGACGAGTTGGTAAACCACCACTTCCCTCCGTATTAAACCCTAACCCTAACCCTAACCCTAACCCTAACCCCTAACCCTACGTGACGAGTTGGTAAACCACCACTTCCCTCCGTATTATTGGCCAACGTGCAATCATTGGAAAACAAACTGGACAATCTACGATTTAAGACTATCCTACCAACGGGACATTAAAAACTGGAATATCGTATGTTTAAGACTATCCTACCGACGGGACATTAAAAACTGGAATATCGTATGTTTCACCGAGACATGGCTGAACGACGACACAGACAACATAGAGCTGACAGGCTTCTCCGTGTATCAGCAGGACAGAGCAGCTACGTCTGGTAAGACGAGGGGCGGGGGTGTGTAACCTGGCCTATTAACGTCTGGTAAGACGAGGGGCGGGGGTGTGTAACCTGGCCTATTAACGTCTGGTAAGACGAGGGGCGGGGGTGTGTAACCTGGCCTATTAACGTCTGGTAAGATGAGGGGCGGGGGTGTGTAACCTGGCCTATTAACGTCTGGTAAGACGAGGGGCGGGGGTGTGTAACCTGGCCTATTAACGTCTGGTAAGACGAGGGGCGGGGGTGTGTAACCTGGCCTATTAACGTCTGGTAAGACGAGGGGCGGGGGTGTGTAACCTGGCCTATTAACGTCTGGTAAGACGAGGGGCGGGGGTGTGTAACCTGGCCTATTAACGTCTGGTAAGACGAGGGGCGGGGGTGTGTAACCTGGCCTATTAACGTCTGGTAAGACGAGGGGCGGGGGTGTGTAACCTGGCCTATTAACGTCTGGTAAGACGAGGGGCGGGGGTGTGTAACCTGGCCTATTAACTTGTACCATCTGGTGACCTCACCAAGCAAGCCAAAACTCCACCAAAACCTGCTGATTAGAAGGTCCTATGTAGATTACATTTTCATTCAGCAACTATCAGGAAATAACACTGATCACATTTTTTCATAGTTTCATCAGCTGTTGTACAAATATGATACAAAACACAGGAAAACATTTGAATTTTGACTATGTGAACCTTTCAATTTGATTTGTTTTCATTTCAATATTACAGACGTACAAGGAGGACGGTGACACTGATTTACAGATGGATTTATCAGCTGCATCAGAGTCCGAGTATGAACCAGTGAAAGCTGGAGTGAACTCACTCAGTCCGCTAAGTTGGTGAAGGTAGACTGTACCCTAACCCTAACCCTAACCCAGGCTGAGACCGCTGTTCAGAACTCACTCAGTCCGCTAAGTTGGTGAAGGTAGACTGTACCCTAACCCTAACCCTAACCCAGGCTGAGACCGCTGTTCAGAACTCACTCAGTCCGCTAAGTTGGTGAAGGTAGACTGTACCCTAACCCTAACCCTAACCCAGGCTGAGACCGCTGTTCAGAACTCACTCAGTCCGCTAAGTTGGTGAAGGTAGACTGTACCCTAACCCTAACCCTAACCCAGGCTGACCTGACACGGAGGAAGTCTTTCCTTTCCATCTCCCCCATTCTGTTGGGACACGGAGGAAGTCTTTCCTTTCCATCTCCCCCATTCTGTTGGGACCATAATGTTCATTTGATTTCATATTTTCTTTGTTTGCAATTAGGTTTGAAGAGAATGACTCCTCACCCAGAGAGGCCATGGAGCAGCTGTGAGAAAGCATCAGTGTGGAAGCATTAGGGAAAATGTTAAGCGCTAAAGAAGGTTCCCGGCAAAGAGGATTGCCTGTTATGTAAAGGGTCAGAGTCAGCTCTCAAAAATAGAACATGGAAAGACATTAAAAACCTAGTGCACAACACAATACAAACAGAAAAGAAAAGGCTTTCCGCCGCAGTAAAAGGCTAGCATGAAGCAGCCAGTAAAAGGCTAGCATGAAGCAGCCAGTAAAAGGCTAGCATGAAGCAGCCAGTAAAAGGCTAGCATGAAGCAGCCAGTAAAAGGCTAGCATGAAGCAACCAGTAAAAGGCTAGCATGAAGCAGCCAGTAAAAGGCTAGCATGAAGCAGCCAGATAAAGGCTAGCATGAAGCAGCCAGTAAAAGGCTAGCATGAAGCAGCCAGATAAAGGCTAGCATGAAGCAGCCAGTAAAAGTCTAGCATGAAGCAGCCAGTAAAAGGCTAGCATGAAGCAGCCAGTAAAAGGCTAGCATGAAGCAGCCAGTAAAAGGCTAGCATGAAGCAGCCAGTAAAAGGCTAGCATGAAGCAGCCAGAAAAGGCTAGCATGAATCAGCCAGTAAAAGGCTAGCATGAAGCAGCCAGTAAAAGGCTAGCATGAAGCAGCCAGAAAAGGCTAGCATGAATCAGCCAGTAAAAGGCTAGCGTGAAGCAGCCAGATAAAGGCTAGCGTGAAGCAGCCAGTAAAAGGCTAGCATGAAGCAGCCAGATAAAGGCTAGCATGAAGCAGCCAGTAAAAGGCTAGCATGAAGCAGCCAGTAAAAGGCTAGCATGAAGCAGCCAGAAAAGGCTAGCATGAAGCAGCCAGATAAAGGCTAGCATGAAGCAGCCAGTAAAAGGCTAGCATGAAGCAGCCAGAAAAGGCTAGCATGAATCAGCCAGTAAAAGGCTAGCATGAAGCAGCCAGTAAAAGGCTAGTATGAAGCAGCCAGTAAAAGGCTAGCATGAAGCAGCCAGAAAAGGCTAGCATGAAGCAGCCAGTAAAAGGCTAGCATGAAGCAGCCAGTAAAAGGCTAGCATGAAGCAGCCAGTAAAAGGCTAGCATGAAGCAGCCAGGTAAAAGGCTAGCATGAAGCAGCCAGATAAAGGCTAGCATGAAGCAGCCAGTAAAAGGCTAGCATGAAGCAGCCAGTAAAAGGCTAGCATGAAGCAGCCAGATAAAGGCTAACGTGATGAAGCAGCCAGTAAAAGGCTAACGTGATGAAGCAGCCAGTAAAAGGCTAGCATGAAGCAGCCAGTAAAAGGCTAGCATGAAGCAGCCAGTAAAAGGCTAGCATGAAGCAGCCAGTAAAAGGCTAGCATGAAGCAGCCAGATAAAGGATAACGTGATGAAGCAGCCAGTAAAAGGCTAACGTAATGAAGCAGCCAGTAAAAGGCTAGCATGAAGCAGCCAGTAAAAGGCTAGCATGAAGCAGCCAGTAAAAGGCTAGCATGAAGCAGCCAGTAAAAGGCTAGCATGAAGCAGCCAGTAAAAGGCTAGCATGAAGCAGCCAGTAAAAGGATAGCATGAAGCAGCCAGATAAAGGCTAGCATGAAGCAGCCAGTAAAAGGCTAACGTGATGAAGCAGCCAGTAAAAGGCTAGCATGAAGCAGCCAGTAAAAGGCTAGCATGAAGCAGCCAGTAAAAGGCTAGCATGAAGCAGCCAGTAAAAGGCTAGCATGAAGCAGCCAGTAAAAGGCTAACATGAAGCAGACTGTAAAAGGCTAGCATGAAGCAGCCAGTAAAAGGCTAGCATGAAGCAGCCAGAAAAGGCTAGCATGAAGCAGCCAGTAAAAGGCTAGCATGAAGCAGCCAGTAAAAGGCTAGTATGAAGCAGCCAGTAAAAGGCTAGCATGAAGCAGCCAGTAAAAGGCTAGCATGAAGCAGCCAGTAAAAGGCTAGCATGAAGCAGCCAGTAAAAGGCTAGCATGAAGCAGCCAGTAAAAGGCTAGCATGAAGCAGCCAGTAAAAGGCTAGCATGAAGCAGCCAGTAAAAGGCTAGCATGAAGCAGCCAGTAAAAGGCTAGCATGAAGCAGCCAGTAAAAGGCTAGCATGAAGCAGCCAGTAAAAGGCTAGCATGAAGCTGTAGTTCCCAGGTGAATGGGAGAGTTGGACAGGTGAATGGGAGAGTTGGACAGGTGAATGGGAGAGTTGGACAGGTGAATGGGAGAGTTGGACAGGTGAATGGGAGAGTTGGACAGGTGAATGGGAGAGTTGGACAGGTGAATGGGAGAGATGGACAGGTGAATGGGAGAGTTGGACAGGTGAATGGGAGAGTTGGACAGGTGAATGGGAGAGTTGGACAGGTGAATGGGAGAGTTGGACAGGTGAATGGGAGAGTTGGACAGGTGAATGGGAGAGTTGGACAGGTGAATGGGAGAGTTGGATAGGTGAATGGGAGAGTTGGACAGGTGAATGGGAGAGTTGGACAGGTGAATGGGAGAGTTGGACAGGTGAATGGGAGAGATGGACAGGTGAATGGGAAAGTTGGACAGGTGAATGGGAGAGTTGGACAGGTGAATGGGAGAGTTGGACAGGTGAATGGGAGAGTTGGACAGGTGAATGGGAGAGTTATGAAGCTGAAGTTCCCACAGGTGAATGGGAGAGTTGTACAAGACGAAAAGCTTTTTAGACATAGCGCCAAAGTGCAGGTCCTAGTTGAGCTCGTGAGCTCTGCTCTTTTTTGCAATTTTTTAGTTTTGTGGTGGAAAACTGAGCGTGTCGAGCATAACACGTCAACCCTGTTACCCAGAGATGAAAATTATATTTTTTTATTTAACCTCTTGAGATGGGATAACCGTAAAAAAATAAAAATAAGACAGAATGTTAAAATTAGGTGAAGTTTTAGTTATGAACATAAACTGGCAACAATCTAGTGGTGAATCTTTGTTGCAATAGGTCCAACACGTTTCTGATGAGATTTCAGTTGGGCTTGGATGCATATTTGATGAGGCATGTATAATATATTAGATATGGTTAGAAACAACGCTATGTTCTGCAGCCTTGTAAAGACAGGGAAGGAATGACTGGGGGGCATGGCGCCATTTATTGGCATGAATCTTGCCCTGACGGCAGTTCTGCTGGCACAGCCACAAAGTAATAAACCCACACTGCTAATCCTTACCTTAAATTTAGACCATTAAACTAAATTAATTTCCACAAATGTTGACGATATAGCCGATTCTAAAATTGATTAAATTGTTTTTTTCCCCCCTCAATCTACACACAATACCCCATAATGACAAAGCAAAAACAGGTTTTTAGACATTTTTGCAAATGTATTAAAAATAAAAAAATAATAATAATATCACATTTACATAAGTATTCAGACCCTTTACTCAGTACTTTGTTGAAGCACCTTTGGCAGCGATTACAGCCTTGAGTCTTCATGGGTATGACGCTACAAGCTTAGTGGTTAAGAGCATTGTGCCAGTAACCGAAAGGTCGCTGGTTCTAATCCCCGAGCCAATTAGGTGAAAAATCTGTCGATGTGCCCTTGAGCAAGGCACTTAACCCTAATTGCTCCTGTAAGTCGCTCTGGATAAGAGCGTTTGCTAAATGACTAAAATGTAAATGTAAAATGTATTTGGGGAGTTTCTCCCATTCTTCTCTGCAGATCCTCTCAAGCTCTGTCAGGTTGAATGGGGAGCGTCGCTGCACAGCTATTTTCAGGTCTCTCCAGAGATGCTTGATCTGGTTCAAGTCCAGCATACAGACTGTCACCAATTTATTAATGAAACAGGTGGGAGGGCGTACAGACTGTCACCAATTTATTAATGAAACATAGGTGGGAGGGCATACAGACTGTCACCAATTTATTAATGAAACATAGGTGGGAGGGCATACAGACTGTCACCAATTTATTAATGAAACATAGGTGGGAGGGCATACAGACTGTCACCAATTTATTAATGAAACATAGGTGGGAGGGTATACAGACTGTCACCAATTTATTAATGAAACATAGGTGGGAGGGCATACAGACTGTCAGCAATTTATTAATGAAACATAGGTGGGAGGGCGTACAGACTGTCAGCAATTTATTAATGAAACATAGGTGGGAGGGCATACAGACTGTCACCAATTTATTAATGAAACATAGGTGGGAGGGCATACAGACAGTCACCAATTTATTAATGAAACATAGGTGGGAGGGCATACAGGCTGTCACCAATTTATTAATGAAACATAGGTGGGAGGGCATACAGACTGTCACCAATTTATTAATGAAACATAGGTGGGAGGGCATACAGACTGTCACCAATGTATTAATGAAACATAGGTGGGAGGGCATACAGACTGTCACCAATTTATTAATGAAACATAGGTGGGAGGGCATACAGACTGTCACCAATTTATTAATGAAACATAGGTGGGAGGGCATACAGACTGTCACCAATTTATTAATGAAACATAGGTGGGAGGGCATACAGACTGTCAGCAATTTATTAATGAAACATAGGTGGGAGGGCATACAATTTATTAATGAAACATAGGTGGGAGGGCATACAATTTATTAATGAAACATAGGTGGGAGGGCATACAGACTGTCAGCAATTTATTAATGAAACATAGGTGGGAGGGCGTACAGACTGTCACCAATTTATTAATGAAACATAGGTGGGAGGGCATACAGACTGTCACCAATTTATTAATGAAACATAGGTGGGAGGGCGTACAGACTGTCAGCAATTTATTAATGAAACATAGGTGGGAGGGCATACAGACTGTCACCAATTTGTTAATGAAACATAGGTGGGAGGGCATACAGACTGTCACCAATTTATTAATGAAACAGGTGGGAGGGCGTACAGACTGTCACCAATTTATTAATGAAACATAGGTGGGAGGGCATACAGACTGTCACCAATTTATTAATGAAACATAGGTGGGAGGGCATACAGACTGTCACCAATTTATTAATGAAACATAGGTGGGAGGGCATACAGACTGTCACCAATTTATTAATGAAACATAGGTGGGAGGGCATACAGACTGTCACCAATTTATTAATGAAACATAGGTGGGAGGGCATACAGACTGTCACCAATTTATTAATGAAACATAGGTGGGAGGGCATACAGACTGTCATCAAATTTATTAATGAAACATAGGTGGGAGGGCATACAGACTGTCACCAATTTATTAATGAAACATAGGTGGGAGGGCATACAGACTGTCACCAATTTATTAATGAAACATAGGTGGGAGGGCATACAGACTGTCACCAATTTATTAATGAAACATAGGTGGGAGGGCATACAGACTGTCAGCAATTTATTAATGAAACATAGGTGGGAGGGCATACAATTTATTAATGAAACATAGGTGGGAGGGCATACAATTTATTAATGAAACATAGGTGGGAGGGCATACAGACTGTCACCAATTTATTAATGAAACATAGGTGGGAGGGCATACAGACTGTCACCAATTTATTAATGAAACATAGGTGGGAGGGCATACAGACTGTCAGCAATTTATTAATGAAACATAGGTGGGAGGGCATACAGACTGTCACCAATTTATTAATGAAACATAGGTGGGAGGGCATACAGACTGTCACCAATTTATTAATGAAACATAGGTGGAAGGGCATACAGACTGTCACCAATTTATTAATGAAACATAGGTGGGAGGGCATACAGACTGTCACCAATTTATTAATGAAACATAGTTGGGAGGGCATACAGACTGTCACCAATTTATTAATGAAACATAGGTGGGAGGGCATACAGACTGTCAGCAATTTATTAATGAAACATAGGTGGGAGGGCATACAATTTATTAATGAAACATAGGTGGGAGGGCATACAATTTATTAATGAAACATAGGTGGGAGGGCATACAGACTGTCACCAATTTATTAATGAAACATAGGTGGGAGGGCATACAGACTGTCACCAATTTATTAATGAAACATAGGTGGGAGGGCATACAGACTGTCACCAATTTATTAATGAAACATAGGTGGGAGGGCATACAGACTGTCACCAATTTATTAATGAAACATAGGTGGGAGGGCATACAGACTGTCACCAATTTATTAATGAAACATAGGTGGGAGGGCATACAGACTGTCACCAATTTATTAATGAAACATAGGTGGGAGGGCATACAGACTGTCACCAATTTATTAATGAAACATAGGTGGGAGGGCATACAGACTGTCACCAATTTATTAATGAAACATAGGTGGGAGGGCATACAGACTGTCACCAATTTATTAATGAAACATAGGTGGGAGGGCATACAGACTGTCACCAATTTATTAATGAAACATAGGTGGGAGGGCATACAGACTGTCAGCAATTTATTAATGAAACATAGGTGGGAGGGCATACAATTTATTAATGAAACATAGGTGGGAGGGCATACAATTTATTAATGAAACATAGGTGGGAGGGCATACAGACTGTCACCATTTATTAATGAAACATAGGTGGGAGGGCATACAGACTGTCAGCAATTTATTAATGAAACATAGGTGGGAGGGAATACAGACTGTCACCAATTTATTAATGAAACATAGGTGGGAGGGCATACAATTTATTAATGAAACATAGGTGGGAGGGCATACAATTTATTAATGAAACATAGGTGGGAGGGCATACAGACTGTCACCATTTATTAATGAAACATAGGTGGGAGGGCATACAGACTGTCACCAATTTATTAATGAAACATAGGTGGGAGGGAATACAGACTGTCACCAATTTATTAATGAAACATAGGTGGGAGGGCATACAATTTATTAATGAAACATAGGTGGGAGGGCATACAATTTATTAATGAAACATAGATGGGAGGGCATACAGACTGTCACCAATTTATTAATGAAACATAGGTGGGAGGGCATACAGACTGTCAGCAATTTATTAATGAAACATAGGTGGGAGGGCATACAGACTGTCACCAATTTATTAATGAAACATAGGTGGGAGGGCATACAGACTGTCACCAATTTATTAATGAAACAGGTGGGAGGGCGTACAGACTGTCACCAATTTATTAATGAAACATAGGTGGGAGGGCATACAGACTGTCACCAATTTATTAATGAAACATAGGTGGGAGGGCATACAGACTGTCACCAATGTATTAATGAAACATAGGTGGGAGGGCATACAGACTGTCACCAATTTATTAATGAAACATAGGTGGGAGGGCATACAGACTGTCAGCAATTTATTAATGAAACATAGGTGGAAGGGCATACAGACTGTCACCAATTTATTAATGAAACATAGGTGGGAGGGCATACAGACTGTCACCAATTTATTAATGAAACATAGGTGGGAGGGCATACAATTTATTAATGAAACATAGGTGGGAGGGCATACAGACTGTCAGCAATTTATTAATGAAACATAGGTGGGAGGGCGTACAGACTGTCACCAATTTATTAATGAAACATAGGTGGGAGGGCGTACAGACTGTCACCAATTTATTAATGAAACATAGGTGGGAGGGCATACAGACTGTCAGCAATTTATTAATGAAACATAGGTGGGAGGGCATACAGACTGTCACCAATTTATTAATGAAACATAGGTGGGAGGGCATACAGACTGTCACCAATTTATTAATGAAACATAGGTGGGAGGGCATACAGACTGTCACCAATTTATTAATGAAACATAGGTGGGAGGGCGTACAGACTGTCACCAATTTATTAATGAAACATAGGTGGGAGGGCATACAGACTGTCACCAATTTATTAATGAAACATAGGTGGGAGGGCATACAGACTGTCACCAATTTATTAATGAAACATAGGTGGGAGGGCATACAGACTGTCACCAATTTATTAATGAAACATAGGTGGGAGGGCGTACAGACTGTCACCAATTTATTAATGAAACATAGGTGGGAGGGCATACAATTTATTAATGAAACATAGGTGGGAGGGCATACAGACTGTCAGCAATTTATTAATGAAACATAGGTGGGAGGGCGTACAGACTGTCACCAATTTATTAATGAAACATAGGTGGGAGGGCGTACAGACTGTCACCAATTTATTAATGAAACATAGGTGGGAGGGCATACAGACTGTCACCAATTTATTAATGAAACATAGGTGGGAGGGCATACAGACTGTCACCAATTTATTAATGAAACATAGGTGGGAGGGCATACAGACTGTCACCAATTTATTAATGAAACATAGGTGGGAGGGCGTACAGACTGTCACCAATTTATTAATGAAACATAGGTGGGAGGGCATACAGACTGTCACCAATTTATTAATGAAACATAGGTGGGAGGGCATACAGACTGTCACCAATTTATTAATGAAACATAGGTGGGAGGGCGTACAGACTGTCACCAATTTATTAATGAAACATAGGTGGGAGGGCATACAGACTGTCACCAATTTATTAATGAAACATAGGTGGGAGGGCGTACAGACTGTCACCAATTTATTAATGAAACATAGGTGGGAGGGCATACAATTTATTAATGAAACATAGGTGTGAGGGCATACAGACTGTCAGCAATTTATTAATGAAACATAGGTGGGAGGGCGTACAGACTGTCACCAATTTATTAATTAAACATAGGTGGGAGGGCATACAGACTGTCACCAATTTATTAATGAAACATAGGTGGGAGGGCGTACAGACTGTCACCAATTTATTAATGAAACATAGGTGGGAGGGCATACAGACTGTCACCAATTTATTAATGAAACATAGGTGGGAGGGCATACAGACTGTCACCAATTTATTAATGAAACATAGGTGGGAGGGCATACAGACTGTCACCAATTTATTAATGAAACATAGGTGGGAGGGCATACAGACTGTCACCAATTTATTCATGTACAATTTGCCTAAATGGCAACACTTCAACACTGTAGGTTTTTGTGAGGGATAATTTTTGGGGGTGTGACATTACATCCAGAAGTTTTTATCGACACAAGATAGTTAAATGGAAATGCACCATAACAGGTAATTGTCGCATCTATTTTCTATCTCTGGACAACAGTGACATTACCACTGTTACCACAGAGGGGACAGGCTTTAGCCCCGAATGATTTTGTCTCAGCACCGAGTCTTTGGCCCTGCTGGGATGTTGAAAAACAAACTAGGCTACACTGCAATGAATCCTCCAATCATGAGCCCCGGTCTGGCCTGCCCAGCCTTTTTAGTGCCGCTTTAAACCAGCATTTCTGTTACGCTAGTACTTTAGGAGGTGGAGTCAAAGACTGTTTCCAATGTCATTTTTGATTCGTCTAAAGAAATGATATTTCGGCGGCGCGGGCGACTTCATCCTCTGAGAGGGAGAGAGCACAAAGATGAGGAGGAGAACCAGAGGTCAACTTTGTTTAAAAAACAACAACTATGTTTTGTTAGCCCATGATGAGGCTATTCGGAATTATTGACCTCAAAGTAAGCCAGATTCGAGTAACTTACATTTCAACATGTTGACTCAAAAGCTGCACTGACAGATAATGTTAAGCTAGCTAACTAGCTAACTAGGGACTACCCAGTCTAGCTATCAGTGCTGTTAACATTAGCTAGATGGCACATTTTATGAGCAGGGTTTTGACAGTAATTGATTATCTATCTGGACACTGAATCCAACTGCTGGAGCTCTGTTCACCACCCGAAAATCATCACTAACTAATAAATTACTGTCAAAATATGCTAAACATTGCTAATAAAGGATAGATAGCTAACTTGAGGGGCATCAATGGCTAACATGACGTTAACTACATTTGGTAACGTCAGCTCAACTATCTGTTGAAAAAACAACTTTCCAACTTATAGAAGATAAACATACAGAATTTATTCTTCAGAAAGAGGGTGAGAGATGCAGCTCAGCAAACAGAGACTGTTGTTCTATTTGCAGGAGTAAGTGAATAGATTGTGTGTGTTTACAATACAATTGCAAATTCACTGATATTATTCTGCATCTACATAGAGAAAGAGGCCCACACAGGAGAACAGAGAGAGACAGGGGAGGGGACAGGAGAACAGTGAGAGAGAGGGGAGGGGACAGGAGAACAGTGAGAGAGAGGGGAGGGGAGGGGACAGGAGAACAGAGAGAGAGAGAGGGGAGGGGACAGGAGAACAGAGAGAGAGAGGGGGGAGGGGACAGGAGAACATAGAGAGAGAGAGGGGAGGGGACAGGAGAACAGAGAGAGAGAGGGGGGAGGGGACAGGAGAACAGAGAGAGAGAG
The DNA here is from genome assembly GCF_964263955.1 of Coregonus lavaretus. NCBI lineage: Eukaryota > Metazoa > Chordata > Actinopteri > Salmoniformes > Salmonidae > Coregonus > Coregonus lavaretus. Next base: position 33,446 of record NW_028163460.1, read on the forward strand.
AGAGGGGAGGGGACAGGAGAACAGAGAGAGACAGGGGAGGGGACAGGAGAACAGTGAGAGAGAGGGGTGGGGAGGGGACAGGAGAACAGAGAGAGAGAGGGGAGGGGACAGGAGAACAGAGAGAGAGAGGGGAGGGGACAGGAGAACAGAGAGAGAGAGGGGAGGGGACAGGAGAACAGAGAGAGAGAGAGGGGAGGGGACAGGAGAACAGAGAGATAGAGGGGAGGGGACAGGAGAACAGAGAGAGAGAGGGTAGGGGCCAGGAGAACAGAGAGAGAGAGGGGAGGGGACAGGAGAACAGAGAGAGAGGGGAGGGGACAGGAGAACATAGAGAGAGGGGAGCAGACAGGACAGAGCGAGGAGAACACAGGAGAACATAGAGAGAGGGGAGAGGGGCCAGGAGAACAGAGAGAGAGAGGGGACAGGAGAACAGAGAGAGAGAGGGGAGGGGACAGGAGAACAGAGAGAGAGGGGGGAGGGGACAGGAGAACAGAGAGAGAGGGGAGGGGACAGGAGAACAGAGAGAGAGGGGGGAGGGGACAGGAGAACAGAGAGAGAGAGGGGAGGGGACAGGAGAACAGAGAGAGAGAGGGGAGGGGACAGGAGAACAGAGAGAGAGGGGGGAGGGGACAGGAGAACAGAGAGAGAGAGGGGAGGGGACAGGAGAACAGAGAGAGAGAGGGGAGGGGACAGGAGAACAGAGAGAGAGAGGGGAGGGGACAGGAGAACAGAGAGAGAGAGGGGAGGGGCCAGGAGAACAGAGAGAGAGGGGAGCAGACAGGACAGAGCGAGGAGAACACAGGAGAACATAGAGAGAGGGGAGAGGGGCCAGGAGAACAGAGAGAGAGAGGGGAGGGGACAGGAGAACAGAGAGAGAGGGGAGGGGACAGGAGAACAGAGAGAGAGAGGGGAGGGGACAGGAGAACATAGAGAGAGGGGAGGGGAGGGGACAGGAGAACAGAGAGAGAGAGGAGAGGGGAGGGGACAGGAGAACATAGAGAGAGAGGAGAGGGGACAGGAGAACAGAGAGAGAGAGGGGAGAGGGGCCAGGAGAACATAGAGAGAGGGGAGAGGGGCCAGGAGAACAGAGAGAGAGAGGGGAGGGGACAGGAGAACATAGAGAGAGGGGAGCAGACAGGACAGAGCGAGGAGAACACAGGAGAACATAGAGAGAGGAGAGGGGAGGGGACAGGAGAACAGAGAGAGGGGGGAGGGGACAGGAGAACAGAGAGAGAGAGGAGAGGGGAGGGGACAGGAGAACAGAGAGAGAGGGGAGGGGACAGGAGAACAGAGAGAGAGAGGGGAGGGGACAGGAGAACAGAGAGAGGGGAGGCCCATGGGTTTACTGACCACAATCCATTGAATTAATATAAGAAGTGTTGGTTATTTGGTGTCAGGAGAGCACAGTGCATGGAAGAAAGCAGTGAGATATGCAACATAGCGTTATGTTTCTGCTAAATCTTCACTGCTAGCGTGCAAAGCCAAGAATGCGGGGAGCTTCATTTCGGTCACGCAGGTAGCCTCTATCAGAACATTATAATGAACCACAAGATGGCGCCATAACCACTGGAATTAAAATAGTAGTTAAATTGACTGTTCACTTATTCTGAAAAATGAATATATGTTAAGAACAATGTTGTGGAGAAGTTTATGTACTAACATCTTACCTGTAACGTGACAACCACAAGAGAGCATCACAAGTGTTCATTGGATTAATACAATATTTTGGTTCTGTGCTTTTACATCTTGAGCAGTAATTTCACTGTAATAACATTGATTTTAGTAATGTGGTTCAACTGTAAACACAGAAAAAAGATCACACATAGTAAAAATATTGATTTGACAAACAGTCCAAATAATCAGTATACACCAATGTTGTTGTCTTCCATGTGTCCACACCTCTCTTTAATGTTGTCCACACCTCTCTTTAATGTTGTCCACACCTCTCTTTAATGTTGTCCACACCTCTCTTTAATGTTGTCCACACCTCTCTTTAATGTTGTCCACACCTCTCTTTAATGTTGTCCACACCTCTCTTTCATGTTGTCCACACCTCTCTTTCATGTTGTCCACACCTCTCTTTAATGTTGTCCACACCTCTCTTTAATGGCTGGGGCAGAAGGGGAAGGCCATGCCTGGAAGGAAAGGTTGGATGGGGAGATGTTGTCCACCTCTCTAGTGGCTGGGGCAGAAGGGGAAGGCCATGCCTGGAAGGAAAGGTTGGATGGGGAGATGTTGTCCACCTCTCTCTAGTGGCTGGGGCAGAAGGGGAAGGCCATGCCTGGAAGGAAAGGTTGAGAAGGGAGGGGGGGATGAGGGGAGTGAGAGGAGGGGTGAGGTCCTAAGGGGCGGGGCCGGGGGCTGTACCCCAGGGGAGGGGTATGGATGTGGGGGTAGAAACCACTCTGCTGCACTGGACCAGACATCACCAGCTGGAGCAAACTGAGAGGAGACACCATAGAATTAGGGATTACAAGTCACTTTGATTGTCCTGCGTATGTAAAAGCAGGAAATGCATCACCTAAGCCTCTACTGCTAGTCATTCCAATTCGGTCAATGCATTCTAAGCACCTTCCACATTCCATTCCTCTTCATACCGGGGTTCATTTCCATTTGACTTTGGTTTGACTTCCGGCCCATCGCAATGCTTCGCTAACTCAGGGAGGGAGGAGATGTCGCTAAATACGGATGAAATTTATTGACATTACTAAATTACATTTCATAAAAAGTGTAAACTACAGCAAGGCGTTGGTGAGAAAATGTAAGAATGTGTTTCCACAGCTTTGCCGCTACAAAGCTGACGATAGCTAGCTTCCTTTCAATTTAAATAACATGGCTGGTTAGCTAGCTAGCATTAGAGCCTTCTGGCTAGCCTGTAACTTATGGTTGTTATTACGTTGTGTAACAGAGCAAAAGGTCTATGTACTTGTCATTTGATCGAATCTAACATTAGTTTAAGTTGGTTAGCTAGCTAATGTTTTGAGGAGAACAGGCTAGCGCCCTGTAGAATCTAGACAAGAGGGGATGCCCGAGGAAGAGGCGGCAGGTAGCTTAGTGGTTAAGAGCGTTGTGCCAGTAACCGAAAGGTCGCTGGTTCTAATCCCCGAGCCGACTAGGTGAAAAATCTGTCGATGTTCCCATGAGCAAGGCACTTAACCCGAATTGCTCCTGTAAGTCGCTCTGGATAAGAGCGTCTGCTAAATGACAAAAAAAAATAAAAAATTATGTTTATTGTCATTAGCCGCTACAGCTAAACTCATTTACTAACGTTGGTCATTAGCTGCTACAGCTAAACTCATTTACTAATGTTTATTGTCATTAGCTGCTACAGCTAAACTCATTTACTAATGTTTATTGTCATTAGCTGCTACAGCTAAACTCATTTACTAATGTTTATTGTCATTAGCTGCTACAGCTAAACTCATTTACTAATGTTGGTCATTAGCTGCTACAGCTAAACTCATTTACTAATGTTGGTCATTAGCTGCTACAGCTCAACTCATTTACTAATGTTGGTCATTAGCTGCTACAGCTCAACTCATTTACTAATGTTGGTCATTAGCTGCTACAGCTAAACTCATTTACTAATGTTTATTATCATTAGCTGCTACAGCTAAACTCATTTACTAATGTTTATTGTCATTAGCTGCTACAGCTAAACTCATTTACTAATGTTGGTCATTAGCTGCTACAGCTAAACTCATTTACTAATGTTGGTCATTAGCTGCTACAGCTAAACTCATTTACTAATGTTGGTCATTAGCTGCTACAGCTCAACTCATTTACTAATGTTGGTCATTAGCTGCTACAGCTCAACTCATTTACTAATGTTGGTCATTAGCTGCTACAGCTAAACTCATTTACTAATGTTTATTATCATTAGCTGCTACAGCTAAACACATTTACTAATGTTTATTGTCATTAGCTGCTACAGCTAAACTCATTTACTAATGTTTATTATCATTAGCTGCTACAGCTAAACTCATTTACTAATGTTGGTCATTAGCTGCTACAGCTAAACTAATTTACTAATGTTGGTCATTAGCTGCTACAGCTAAACTAATTTACTAATGTTTATTGTCATTAGCTGCTACAGCTAAACTCATTTACTAATGTTTATTATCATTAGCCGCTACAGCTAAACTCATTTACTAATGTTGGTCATTAGCTGCTACAGCTAAACTCATTTACTAATGTTGGTCATTAGCTGCAACAGCTAAACTCATTTGCTAATGTTGGTCATTAGCTGCTACAGCTAAACTCATTTGCTAATGTTGGTCATTAGCTGCTACAGCTAAACTCATTTACTAATGTTGGTCATTAGCTGCTACAGCTCAACTCATTTACTAATGTTTATTGTCATTAGCCGCTACAGCTCAACTCATTTACTAATGTTTATTGTTATTAGCTGCTACAGCTAAACTCATTTACTAATGTTTATTGTTATTAGCTGCTACAGCTAAACTCATTTACTAATGTTTATTATCATTAGCCGCTACAGCTAAACTCATTTACTAATGTTGGTCATTAGCTGCTACAGCTAAACACATTTACTAATGTTTATTGTCATTAGCTGCTATAGCTAAGATCATTTACTAATGTTTATTGTCATTAGCCGCTACAGCTAAACTCATTTACTAATGTTTATTATCATTAGCCGCTACAGCTAAACTCATTTACTAATGTTTATTATCATTATCCGCTACAGCTAAACACATTTACTAATGTTTATTGTCATTAGCCGCTAAAGCTAAACTCATTTACTAATGTTTATTATCATTAGCCGCTACAGCTAAACTCATTTACTAATGTTTATTATCATTATCCGCTACAGCTAAACACATTTACTAATGTTTATTGTCATTAGCTGCTACAGCTAAACTCATTTACTAATGTTTATTATCATTAGCCGCTACAGCTAAACTCATTTACTAATGTTTATTATCATTAGCTGCTACAGCTAAACTCATTTACTAATGTTTATTATCATTAGCCGCTACAGCTAAACTAATTTACTAATGTTTATTATCATTAGCCGCTACAGCTAAACTCATTTACTAATGTTTATTATCATTATCCGCTACAGCTAAACACATTTACTAATGTTTATTGTCATTAGCTGCTACAGCTAAACTCATTTACTAATGTTTATTATCATTAGCTGCTACAGCTGAACTCATTTACTAATGTTTATTATCATTAGCTGCTACAGCTAAACTCATTTACTAATGTTGGTAATTAGCTGCTACAGCTAAACTCATTTACTAATGTTGGTCATTAGCTGCTACAGCTAAACTCATTTACTAATGTTTATTGTCATTAGCTGCTACAGCTAAACTCATTTACTAATGTTGGTCATTAGCTGCTACAGCTAAACTCATTTACTAATGTTGGTCATTAGCTGCTACAGCTAAACTCATTTACTAATGTTGGTCATTAGCCGCTACAGCTAAACACATTTACTAATGTTTATTGTCATTAGCTGCTACAGCTAAACTCATTTACTAATGTTTATTGTCATTAGCTGCTACAGCTAAACTCATTTACTAATGTTGGTCATTAGCTGCTACAGCTAAACTCATTTACTAATGTTGGTCATTAGCTGCTACAGCTCAACTCATTTACTAATGTTGGTCATTAGCTGCTACAGCTCAACTCATTTACTAATGTTGGTCATTAGCTGCTACAGCTAAACTAATTTACTAATGTTGGTCATTAGCTGCTACAGCTAAACTCATTTACTAATGTTGGTCATTAGCTGCTACAGCTCAACTCATTTACTAATGTTGGTCATTAGCTGCTACAGCTCAACTCATTTACTAATGTTGGTCATTAGCTGCTACAGCTAAACTCATTTACTAATGTTTATTATCATTAGCTGCTACAGCTCAACTCATTTACTAATGTTGGTCATTAGCTGCTACAGCTAAACTCATTTACTAATGTTTATTATCATTAGCTGCTACAGCTAAACACATTTACTAATGTTTATTGTCATTAGCTGCTACAGCTAAACACATTTACTAATGTTTATTGTCATTAGCTGCTACAGCTAAACTCATTTACTAATGTTTATTATCATTAGCTGCTACAGCTAAACTCATTTACTAATGTTGGTCATTAGCTGCTACAGCTAAACTAATTTACTAATGTTGGTCATTAGCTGCTACAGCTAAACTAATTTACTAATGTTTATTGTCATTAGCTGCTACAGCTAAACTCATTTACTAATGTTTATTATCATTAGCCGCTACAGCTAAACTCATTTACTAATGTTGGTCATTAGCTGCTACAGCTAAACTCATTTACTAATGTTGGTCATTAGCTGCAACAGCTAAACTCATTTGCTAATGTTGGTCATTAGCTGCTACAGCTAAACTCATTTGCTAATGTTGGTCATTAGCTGCTACAGCTTAACTCATTTACTAATGTTGGTCATTAGCTGCTACAGCTAAACTCATTTACTAATGTTGGTCATTAGCTGCTACAGCTAAACTCATTTACTAATGTTGGTCATTAGCTGCAACAGCTAAACTCATTTGCTAATGTTGGTCATTAGCTGCTACAGCTAAACTCATTTGCTAATGTTGGTCATTAGCTGCTACAGCTAAACTCATTTACTAATGTTGGTCATTAGCTGCTACAGCTCAACTCATTTACTAATGTTTATTGTCATTAGCCGCTACAGCTCAACTCATTTACTAATGTTTATTGTTATTAGCTGCTACAGCTAAACTCATTTACTAATGTTTATTGTTATTAGCTGCTACAGCTAAACTCATTTACTAATGTTTATTATCATTAGCCGCTACAGCTAAACTCATTTACTAATGTTGGTCATTAGCTGCTACAGCTAAACACATTTACTAATGTTTATTGTCATTAGCTGCTATAGCTAAGATCATTTACTAATGTTTATTGTCATTAGACGCTACAGCTAAACTCATTTACTAATGTTTATTATCATTAGCCGCTACAGCTAAACTCATTTACTAATGTTTATTATCATTATCCGCTACAGCTAAACACATTTACTAATGTTTATTGTCATTAGCCGCTAAAGCTAAACTCATTTACTAATGTTTATTATCATTAGCCGCTACAGCTAAACTCATTTACTAATGTTTATTATCATTATCCGCTACAGCTAAACACATTTACTAATGTTTATTGTCATTAGCTGCTACAGCTAAACTCATTTACTAATGTTTATTATCATTAGCCGCTACAGCTAAACTCATTTATTAATGTTTATTATCATTAGCTGCTACAGCTAAACTCATTTACTAATGTTTATTATCATTAGCCGCTACAGCTAAACTAATTTACTAATGTTTATTATCATTAGCCGCTACAGCTAAACTCATTTACTAATGTTTATTATCATTATCCGCTACAGCTAAACACATTTACTAATGTTTATTGTCATTAGTTGCTACAGCTAAACTCATTTACTAATGTTTATTATCATTAGCTGCTACAGCTGAACTCATTTACTAATGTTTATTATCATTAGCTGCTACAGCTAAACTCATTTACTAATGTTGGTAATTAGCTGCTACAGCTAAACTCATTTACTAATGTTGGTCATTAGCTGCTACAGCTAAACTCATTTACTAATGTTGGTCATTAGCTGCTACAGCTAAACTCATTTACTAATGTTGGTCATTAGCTGCTACAGCTCAACTCATTTACTAATGTTGGTCATTAGCTGCTACAGCTCAACTCATTTACTAATGTTTATTGTCATTAGCCGCTACAGCTCAACTCATTTACTAATGTTTATTGTTATTAGCTGCTACAGCTAAACTCATTTACTAATGTTTATTGTCATTAGCTGCTACAGCTAAACTCATTTACTAATGTTTATTGTCATTAGCCGCTACAGCTAAACTCATTTACTAATGTTTATTATCATTAGCCGCTACAGCTAAACACATTTACTAATGTTTATTATCATTATCCGCCACAGCTAAACTCATTTACTAATGTTTATTGTCATTAGCCGCTACAGCTAAACACATTTACTAATGTTTATTGTCATTAGCCGCTACAGCTAAACTCATTTACTAATGTTTATTGTCATTAGCTGCTACAGCTAAACTCATTTACTAATGTTGGTCATTAGCCGCTACAGCTAAACTCATTTACTAATGTTTATTGTCATTAGCTGCTACAGCTAAACACATTTACTAATGTTTATTGTCATTAGCCGCTACAGCTAAACTCATTTACTAATGTTTATTGTCATTAGCTGCTACAGCTAAACTCATTTACTAATGTTTATTATCATTAGCCGCTACAGCTAAACACATTTACTAATGTTTATTATCATTAGCCGCTACAGCTAAACACATTTACTAATGTTTATTGTCATTAGCTGCTACAGCTAAACTCATTTACTAATGTTTATTGTCATTAGCTGCTACAGCTAAACACATTTACTAATGTTTATTGTCATTAGCCGCTACAGCTAAACTCATTTACTAATGTTTATTGTCATTAGCTGCTAAAGCTAAACTCATTTACTAATGTTGGTCATTAGCCGCTACAGCTAAACTCATTTACTAATGTTTATTATCATTAGCTGCTACAGCTAAACACATTTACTAATGTTTATTGTCATTAGCTGCTACAGCTAAACACATTTACTAATGTTTATTGTCATTAGCCGCTACAGCTAAACTCATTTACTAATGTTTATTGTCATTAGCTGCTACAGCTAAACACATTTACTAATGTTTATTGTCATTAGCCGCTACAGCTAAACTCATTTACTAATGTTTATTGTCATTAGCTGCTACAGCTAAACTCATTTACTAATGTTTATTATCATTAGCCGCTACAGCTAAACACATTTACTAATGTTTATTATCATTAGCCGCTACAGCTAAACACATTTACTAATGTTTATTGTCATTAGCTGCTACAGCTAAACTCATTTACTAATGTTTATTGTCATTAGCTGCTACAGCTAAACACATTTACTAATGTTTATTGTCATTAGCCGCTACAGCTAAACTCATTTACTAATGTTTATTGTCATTAGCTGCTAAAGCTAAACTCATTTACTAATGTTGGTCATTAGCCGCTACAGCTAAACTCATTTACTAATGTTTATTATCATTAGCTGCTACAGCTAAACACATTTACTAATGTTTATTGTCATTAGCCGCTACAGCTAAACTCATTTACTAATGTTTATTGTCATTAGCTGCTACAGCTAAACTCATTTACTAATGTTTATTGTCATTAGCCGGTACAGCTAAACTCATTTACCAATGTTTATTGTCATTAGCCGCTAAAGCTAAACTCATTTACTAATGTTTATTATCATTAGCCGCTAAAGCTAAACTCATTTACTAATGTTTATTATCATTAGCTGCTACAGCTAAACTCATTTACTAATGTTGGTCATTAGCTGCTACAGCTAAACTCATTTACTAATGTTGGTCATTAGCTGCTACAGCTAAACTCATTTACTAATGTTTATTATCATTAGCTGCTACAGCTAAACTCATTTACTAATGTTTATTGTCATTAGCTGCTACAGCTAAACTAATTTACTAATGTTTATTATCATTAGCCGCTACAGCTAAACTCATTTACTAATGTTGGTCATTAGCTGTTACAGCTAAACTCATTTACTAATGTTTATTGTCATTAGCTGCTACAGCTAAACTCATTTACTAATGTTTATTGTCATTAGCTGCTACAGCTAAACTCATTTACTAATGTTTATTGTCATTAGCTGCTACAGCTAAACTCATTTACTAATGTTGGTCATTAGCTGCTACAGCTAAACTCATTTACTAATGTTGGTCATTAGCTGCTACAGCTAAACTCATTTACTAATGTTGGTCATTAGCTGCTACAGCTAAACTCATTTACTAATGTTGGTCATTAGCTGCTACAGCTAAACTCATTTACTAATGTTGGTCATTAGCTGCTACAGCTAAACTCATTTACTAATGTTGGTCATTAGCTGCTACAGCTCAACTCATTTACTAATGTTTATTGTCATTAGCCGCTACAGCTCAACTCATTTACTAATGTTTATTGTTATTAGCTGCTACAGCTAAACTCATTTACTAATGTTTATTGTCATTAGCTGCTACAGCTAAACACATTTACTAATGTTGGTCATTAGCTGCTACAGCTAAACTCATTTACTAATGTTTATTGTCATTAGCCGCTACAGCTAAACTAATTTACTAATGTTTATTGTCATTAGCCGCTACAGCTAAACTCATTTACTAATGTTTATTATCATTAGCTGCTACAGCTAAACTCATTTACTAATGTTTATTATCATTAGCTGCTACAGCTAAACTAATTTACTAATGTTTATTGTCATTAGCTGCTACAGCTAAACTCATTTACTAATAATAATAATAATAATAATAATAATAATATGCCATTTAGCAGACGCTTTTATCCAAAGCGACTTACAGTCATGCGTGCATACATTTTTGTGTATGGGTGGTCCCGGGGATCGAACCCACTACCTTGGCGTTACAAGCGCCGTGCTCTACCAGCTGAGCTACAGAGGACCACAATGTTGGTCATTAGCTGCTACAGCTAAACACATTTACTAATGTTTATTGTCATTAGCTGCTACAGCTAAACTCATTTACTAATGTTGGTCATTAGCTGCTACAGCTAAACTCATTTACTAATGTTGGTCATTAGCTGCTACAGCTAAACTCATTTACTAATGTTGGTCATTAGCTGCTACAGCTAAACTCATTTACTAATGTTTATTATCATTAGCTGCTACAGCTAAACTCATTTACTATTTTTAATGTCATTAGCTGCTACAGCTAAACTCATTTACTAATGTTTATTATCATTAGCCGCTACAGCTAAACTCATTTACTAATGTTGGTCATTAGCTGCTACAGCTAAACTCATTTACTAATGTTTATTGTCATTAGCTGCTACAGCTAAACTCATTTACTAATGTTGGTCATTAGCTGCTACAGCTAAACTCATTTACTAATGTTGGTCATTAGCTGCTACAGCTAAACTCATTTACTAATGTTGGTCATTAGCTGCTACAGCTAAACTCATTTACTAATGTTGGTCATTAGCTGCTACAGCTTAACTCATTTACTAATGTTGGTCATTAGCTGCTACAGCTAAACTCATTTACTAATGTTGGTCATTAGCTGCTACAGCTAAACTCATTTACTAATGTTGGTCATTAGCTGCTACAGCTTAACTCATTTACTAATGTTGGTCATTAGCTGCTACAGCTAAACTCATTTACTAATGTTGGTCATTAGCTGCTACAGCTAAACTCATTTACTAATGTTGGTCATTAGCTGCTACAGCTAAACTCATTTACTAATGTTGGTCATTAGCTGCTACAGCTAAACTCATTTACTAATGTTGGTCATTAGCTGCTACAGCTCAACTCATTTACTAATGTTTATTGTCATTAGCCGCTACAGCTCAACTCATTTACTAATGTTTATTGTTATTAGCTGCTACAGCTAAACTCATTTACTAATGTTTATTGTCATTAGCTGCTACAGCTAAACTCATTTACTAATGTTGGTCATTAGCTGCTACAGCTAAACTCATTTACTAATGTTTATTGTCATTAGCCGCTACAGCTAAACTAATTTACTAATGTTTATTGTCATTAGCCGCTACAGCTAAACTCATTTACTAATGTTTATTATCATTAGCTGCTACAGCTAAACTCATTTACTAATGTTTATTATCATTAGCTGCTACAGCTAAACTAATTTACTAATGTTTATTGTCATTAGCTGCTACAGCTAAACTCATTTACTAATGTTGGTCATTAGCTGCTACAGCTAAACTCATTTACTAATGTTGGTCATTAGCTGCTACAGCTAAACTCATTTACTAATGTTGGTCATTAGCTGCTACAGCTAAACTCATTTACTAATGTTGGTCATTAGCTGCTACAGCTAAACTCATTTACTAATGTTTATTATCATTAGCTGCTACAGCTAAACTCATTTACTATTTTTAATGTCATTAGCTGCTACAGCTAAACTCATTTACTAATGTTTATTGTCATTAGCTGCTACAGCTAAACTCATTTACTAATGTTGGTCATTAGCTGCTACAGCTAAACTAATTTACTAATGTTGGTCATTAGCTGCTACAGCTAAACTCATTTACTAATGTTGGTCATTAGCTGCTACAGCTAAACTCATTTACTAATGTTGGTCATTAGCTGCTACAGCTTAACTCATTTACTAATGTTGGTCATTAGCTGCTACAGCTAAACTCATTTACTAATGTTGGTCATTAGCTGCTACAGCTAAACTCATTTACTAATGTTGGTCATTAGCTGCTACAGCTAAACTCATTTACTAATGTTGGTCATTAGCTGCTACAGCTTAACTCATTTACTAATGTTGGTCATTAGCTGCTACAGCTAAACTCATTTGCTAATGTTGGTCATTAGCTGCTACAGCTAAACTCATTTACTAATGTTGGTCATTAGCTGCTACAGCTCAACTCATTTACTAATGTTTATTGTCATTAGCCGCTACAGCTCAACTCATTTACTAATGTTTATTGTTATTAGCTGCTACAGCTAAACTCATTTACTACTGTTTATTGTCATTAGCTGCTACAGCTAAACTCATTTACTAATGTTTATTGTCATTAGCCGCTACAGCTAAACTCATTTACTAATGTTGGTCATTAGCTGCTACAGCTAAACTCATTTACTAATGTTGGTCATTAGCTGCTACAGCTAAACTCATTTACTAATGTTGGTCATTAGCTGCTACAGCTAAACTCATTTACTAATTTTGGTCATTAGCTGCTACAGCTCAACTCATTTACTAATGTTTATTGTCATTAGCCGCTACAGCTCAACTCATTTACTAATGTTTATTGTTATTAGCTGCTACAGCTAAACTCATTTACTAATGTTTATTGTTATTAGCTGCTACAGCTAAACTCATTTACTAATGTTTATTGTCATTAGCCGCTACAGCTAAACTCATTTACTAATGTTTATTATCATTAGCCGCTACAGCTAAACACATTTACTAATGTTTATTATCATTAGCCGCTACAGCTAAACACATTTACTAATGTTTTTTGTCATTAGCTGCTACAGCTAAACTCATTTACTAATGTTTATTGTCATTAGCCGCTACAGCTAAACTCATTTACTAATGTTTATTATCATTAGCCGCTACAGCTAAACACATTTACTAATGTTTATTGTCATTAGCCGCTACAGCTAAACTCATTTACTAATGTTTATTGTCATTAGCTGCTACAGCTAAACTCATTTACTAATGTTTATTGTCATTAGCTGCTACAGCTAAACTCATTTACTAATGTTTATTGTCATTAGCTGCTACAGCTAAACTCATTTACTAATGTTTATTATCATTAGCTGCTACAGCTAAACACATTTACTAATGTTTATTATCATTAGCTGCTACAGCTAAACACATTTACTAATGTTTATTGTCATTAGCTGCTACAGCTAAACTCATTTACTAATGTTTATTGTCATTAGCTGCTACAGCTAAACTCATTTACTAATGTTTATTATCATTAGCTGCTACAGCTAAACTCATTTACTAATGTTGGTCATTAGCTGCTACAGCTAAACTCATTTACTAATGTTGGTCATTAGCCGCTACAGCTAAACTCATTTACTAATGTTTATTGTCATTAGCTGCTACAGCTAAACACATTTACTAATGTTTATTGTCATTAGCCGCTACAGCTAAACTCATTTACTAATGTTTATTGTCATTAGCTGCTACAGCTAAACTCATTTACTAATGTTTATTGTCATTAGCCGCTACAGCTAAACTAATTTACTAATGTTGGTCATTAGCTGCTACAGCTAAACTCATTTACTAATGTTTATTGTCATTAGCTGCTACAGCTAAACTCATTTACTAATGTTTATTGTCATTAGCTGCTACAGCTAAACTCATTTATTAATGTTTATTGTCATTAGCTGCTACAGCTAAACTCATTTACTAATGTTTATTATCATTAGCTGCTACAGCTAAACTCATTTACTAATGTTTATTGTCATTAGCTGCTACAGCTAAACTCATTTACTAATGTTTATTGCACCATATAGTATTGTTTTTTTCCATACCAAATCTAGGGCGACTGTGCCTCAGAGCGGTTGGGTAAGCTCCTTCCTGGTTGGCTGGCCCTGTCCGTTGGCTGGCCCTGTCCGTTGGCTGGCCCTGTCCGTCGACTGGCCCTGTCCGTCGACTGGCCCTGTCCGTTGACTGGCCCTGTCCGTTGACTGGCCCTGTCCGTCGACTGGCCCTGTCCGTCGACTGGCCCTGTCCGTCGACTGGCCCTGTCCGTTGACTGGCCCTGTCTGCACTCAGTGCCCAGTAATTATGCTACAATAGCTGATGTGCCAGGTCTAGGGTCAGCTTTTCATATCTGGTGTACTGTGTTCTTAGGCTCCCACAAATCCCCCTTGTCATGCTGCTGGTTCAACTGATTTCACTGTGCGTGCTACCTTGTCCCAGACCCCAGCTGATCAAGCTCAACCAGGTAGTCACTGTGCTTCTGCCTTTGTGTATTGCTTGCTCTTTGAGGTTTTACACTGGGTATCCGTATAAGCACTTTGTGACAAGGGCTTTATGAAAATACATTTGATTGATTGATAATGAAACCCCCATTGGGGTTAAATTTCCAGGTAATAACAGGTCAATACGGCTAGCCAGGTAATAGCAGGTCAATACGGCTAGCCAGGTAATAGCAGGTCAATACGGCTAGCCAGGTAATAGCAGGTCAATACGGCTAGCCAGGTAATAGCAGGTCAATACGGCTAGCCAGGTAATAGCAGGTCAATTCGGCTAGCCAGGTAATAGCAGGTCAATACGGCTAGCCAGGTAATAGCAGGTCAATACGGCTAGCCAGGTAATAGCAGGTCAATTCGGCTAGCCAGGTAATAGCAGGTCAATACGGCTAGCCAGGTAATAACAGGTCAATACGGCTAGCCAGGTAATTTACATTTACATTTACGTCAGTTAGCAGACGCTCTTATCCAGAGCGACTTACAGTTTGTGAGTGCATACATTATTTTTACATACTGGCCCCCCGCGGGAATCAAACCCACAACCCTGGCATTGCAAACACCATGCTCTACCAACTGGCTACATCAATTCGGCTAGCCAGGTAATAGCAGGTCAATACGGCTAGCCAGGTAATAACAGGTCAATACGGCTAGCCAGGTAATTTACATTTACATTTACGTCAGTTAGCAGACGCTCTTATCCAGAGCGACTTACAGTTTGTGAGTGCATACATTATTTTTACATACTGGCCCCCCGCGGGAATCAAACCCACAACCCTGGCATTGCAAACACCATGCTCTACCAACTGGCTACATCAATACGGCTAGCCAGGTAATAGCAGGTCAATACGGCTAGCTAGGTAATAGCAGGTCAATACGGCTAGTTAACAAGCTAACTTTCAGGGGATAAACTAGATGGCTATATCCAAAACAAATTGAATTGCTTTCCATCTATAGTGGTTATGACAGTAACGTTAGTCTGACTGACAACTTTACCAGGACGAGGACTTGCCGATGTCAAGCTCTTTCTTCTGATGAAGCAAGCTAAATGACATGTAGCTAGCTAGCTAAGCAAACATGCCAAATGGATAGGCTACCCTCATGTATCTGAACCTACATGATCAATTGATGTTTACTGATCATGAAAAGCATGCAGTTACTTTCTGTATAACTCTGATGATGGAGCTAAATGTGGAATAACCTGAAATGTGTAGTTCTGACTATGCTCTTCAAGGTGATGATATTAAAACCAAATAGTTAACATTTATTTAACAATCCCTTGAAAACAGCAAGCAGTTGTCAATGGTTTTAGCAGAGCTGAGGGTTCTCCTTGACCCCCAGCAGCCAAATCGAACATTCCGCACCGCATTGGGATGTTTTATTGATAATAACCTATGGGATGAAATACAATTTGTTGGCACTGAAATCCCTCCATAGACTTGCCCTGTCCATGTTAAGTGAAGGTATCACTGAAATCCCTCCATAGACTTGCCCTGTCCATGTTAAGTGAAGGTACCACTGAAATCCCTCCATAGACTTGCCCTGTCCATGTTAAGTGAAGGTATCACTGAAATCCCTCCATAGACTTGCCCTGTCCATGTTAAGTGAAGGTATCACTGAAATCCCTCCATAGACTTGCCCTGTCCATGTTAAGTGAAGGTATCACTGAAATCCCTCCATAGACTTGCCCTGTCCATGTTAAGTGAAGGTGTGTGTTCTGAAATCCCTCCATAGACTTGCCCTGTCCATGTTAAGTGAAGGTATCACTGAAATCCCTCCATAGACTTGCCCTGTCCATGTTAAGTGAAGGTATCACTGAAATCCCTCTATAGACTTGCCCTGTCCATGTTAAGTGAAGGTACCACTGAAATCCCTCCATAGACTTGCCCTGTCCATGTTAAGTGAAGGTACCACTGAAATCCCTCCATAGACTTGCCCTGTCCATGTTAAGTGAAGGTATCACTGAAATCCCTCCATAGACTTGCCCTGTCCATGTTAAGTGAAGGTATCACTGAAATCCCTCCATAGACTTGCCCTGTCCATGTTAAGTGAAGGTATGTGTTCTGAAATGCCTCTATAGACTTGCCCTGTCCATGTTAAGTGAAGGTACCACTGAAATCCCTCCATAGACTTGCCCTGTCCATGTTAAGTGAAGGTACCACTGAAATCCCTCCATAGACTTGCCCTGTCCATGTTAAGTGAAGGTATCACTGAAATCCCTCCATAGACTTGCCCTGTCCATGTTAAGTGAAGGTATCACTGAAATCCCTCCATAGACTTGCCCTGTCCATGTTAAGTGAAGGTATGTGTTCTGAAATCCCTCTATAGACTTGCCCTGTCCATGTTAAGTGAAGGTACCACTGAAATCCCTCCATAGACTTGCCCTGTCCATGTTAAGTGAAGGTATCACTGAAATCCCTCCATAGACTTGCCCTGTCCATGTTAAGTGAAGGTATCACTGAAATCCCTCCATAGACTTGCCCTGTCCATGTTAAGTGAAGGTATCACTGAAATCCCTCTATAGACTTGCCCTGTCCATGTTAAGTGAAGGTGTGTGTTCTGAAATCCCTCCATAGACTTGCCCTGTCCATGTTAAGTGAAGGTGTGTGTTCTGAAATCCCTCCATAGACTTGCCCTGTCCATGTTAAGTGAAGGTGTGTGTTCTGATATCCCTCCATAGACTTGCCCTGTCCATGTTAAGTGAAGATATCAATGAAATCCCTCCATAGACTTGCCCTGTCCATGTTAAGTGAAGGTGTGTGTTCTGAAATCCCTCCATAGACTTACCCTATCCATGTTAAGTGAAGGTGTGTGTTCTGAAATCCATCCATAGACTTGCCCTGTCCATGTTAAGTGAAGGTATGTGTTCTGAAATCCCTCCATAGAATTGCCCTGTCCATGTTAAGTGAAGGTGTGTGTTCTGAAATCCCTCCATAGACTTGCCCTGTCCATGTTAAGTGAAGGTATCACTGAAATCCCTCCATAGACTTGCCCTGTCCATGTTAAGTGAAGGTGTGTGTTCTGAAATCCCTCCATAGACTTGCCCTGTCCATGTTAAGTGAAGGTGTGTGTTCTGAAATCCCTCCATAGACTTGCCCTGTCCATGTTAAGTGAAGGTGTGTGTTCTGAAATCCCTCCATAGACTTGCCCTGTCCATGTTAAGTGAAGGTATCACTGAAATCCCTCCATAGACTTGCCCTGTCCATGTTAAGTGAAGGTGTGTGTTCTGAAATCCCTCCATAGACTTGCCCTGTCCATGTTAAGTGAAGGTATCACTGAAATCCCTCCATAGACTTGCCCTGTCCATGTTAAGTGAAGGTGTGTGTTCTGAAATCCCTCCATAGACTTGCCCTGTCCATGTTAAGTGAAGGTATCACTGAAATCCCTCCATAGACTTGCCCTGTCCATGTTAAGTGAAGGTGTGTGTTCTGAAATCCCTCCATAGACTTGCCCTGTCCATGTTAAGTGAAGGTACCACTGAAATCCCTCCATAGACTTGCCCTGTCCATGTTAAGTGAAGGTACCACTGAAATCCCTCCATAGACTTGCCCTGTCCATGTTAAGTGAAGGTGTGTGTTCTGAAATCCCTCCATAGACTTGCCCTGTCCATGTTAAGTGAAGGTATCACTGAAATCCCTCCATAGACTTGCCCTGTCCATGTTAAGTGAAGGTGTGTGTTCTGAAATCCCTCCATAGACTTGCCCTGTCCATGTTAAGTGAAGGTATCACTGAAATCCCTCCATAGACTTGCCCTGTCCATGTTAAGTGAAGGTATCACTGAAATCCCTCCATAGACTTGTCCTGTCCATGTTAAGTGAAGGTATCACTGAAATCCCTCCATAGACTTGCCCTGTCCATGTTAAGTGAAGGTATCACTGAAATCCCTCTATAGACTTGCCCTGTCCATGTTAAGTGAAGGTATCACTGAAATCACTCCATAGACTTGCCCTGTCCATGTTAAGTGAAGGTATCACTGAAATCCCTCCATAGACTTGCCCTGACCATGTTAAGTGAAGGTATGTGTTCTGAAATCCCTCCATAGACTTGCCCTGTCCATGTTAAGTGAAGGTGTGTGTTCTGAAATTCCTCCATAGACTTGCCCTGTCCATGTTAAGTGAAGGTACCACTGATATCCCTCCATAGACTTGCCCTGTCCATGTTAAGTGAAGGTGTGTGTTCTGAAATCCCTCCATAGACTTGCCCTGTCCATGTTAAGTGAAGGTGTGTGTTCTGAAATCCCTCCATAGGCTTGCCCTGTCCATGTTAAGTGAAGGTGTGTGTTCTGAAAAACCTCCATAGACTTGCCCTGTCCATGTTAAGTGAAGGTATCACTGAAATCCCTCCATAGACTTGCCCTGTCCATGTTAAGTGAAGGTATCACTGAAATCCCTCCATAGACTTGCCCTGTCCATTTTAAGTGAAGGTATCACTGAAATCCCTCCATAGACTTGCCCTGTCCATGTTAAGTGAAGGTGTGTGTTCTGATATCCCTCCATAGACTTGCCCTGTCCATGTTAAGTGAAGGTGTGTGTTCTGAAATCCCTCCATAGACTTGCCCTGTCCATGTTAAGTGAAGGTGTGTTCTGAAATCCCTCCATAGGCTTGCCCTGTCCATGTTAAGTGAAGGTGTGTGTTCTGAAAAACCTCCATAGACTTGCCCTGTCCATGTTAAGTGAAGTTGTGTGTTCTGAAATCCCTCCATAGACTTGCCCTGTCCATGTTAAGTGAAGGTATCACTGAAATCCCTCCATAGACTTGCCCTGTCCATGTTAAGTGAAGGTATCACTGAAATCCCTCCATAGACTTGCCCTGTCCATGTTAAGTGAAGGTGTGTGTTCTGAAATCCCTCCATAGACTTGCCCTGTCCATGTTAAGTGAAGGTGTGTGTTCTGAAATCCCTCCATAGACTTGCCCTGTCCATGTTAAGTGAAGGTATGTGTTCTGAAATCCCTCCATAGACTTGCCCTGTCCATGTTAAGTGAAGGTGTGTGTTCTGAAATCCCTCCATAGACTTGCCCTGTCCATGTTAAGTGAAGGTATCACTGAAATCCCTCCATAGACTTGCCCTGTCCATGTTAAGTGAAGGTATCACTGAAATCCCTCCATAGACTTGCCCTGTCCATGTTAAGTGAAGGTGTGTGTTCTGAAATCCCTCCATAGACTTGCCCTGTCCATGTTAAGTGAAGGTACCACTGAAATCCCTCCATAGACTTGCCCTGTCCATGTTAAGTGAAGGTATCACTGAAATCCCTCCATAGACTTGCCCTGTCCATGTTAAGTGAAGTTGTGTGTTCTGAAATCCCTCCATAGACTTGCCCTGTCCATGTTAAGTGAAGGTATCACTGAAATCCCTCCATAGACTTGCCCTGTCCATGTTAAGTGAAGGTGTGTGTTCTGAAATCCCTCCATAGACTTGCCCTGTCCATGTTAAGTGAAGGTACCACTGAAATCCCTCCATAGACTTGCCCTGTCCATGTTAAGTGAAGGTATCACTGAAATCCCTCCATAGACTTGCCCTGTCCATGTTACAGTTTTTTCCAACTGCTTACACACGTTTTCAAAACTATGTCTCCTTTTTTCAAAACTCTACACACAATTCCCAAAATTGCACACACAAAATGCAAAATGCCTCACATCTCCTTCAAAATGTAACACTTCATTCAAAATGCCATAAACACATGTCAGAATGAAGCATTTGCATCAAATGGCAAACACTACTTTCATAATAGTAAATTTTTGGATATACCATGTAAACACTGTTGTTCTAAATCTAAAGCCCTTTGGTCTTTCATAGGCTTATATATACATTCCAATACAATGTTCTACAGTGAAAGTAATCTGCTGAGAGGGGTAACAAGTACACTGTAAACACCAATGCAATGTAGAAACAGAAAATATTTATTAGGCCAAACATTACTGTTGTATACAGTAGCATACAACAAAACCATAAACATATGTAAACCAAAAGTATATTCTTTATAATACAGTAAAGAACACAAAAGTGTGTGTGGGGTCCGGGGGGGGGGGGCAGTCCAGGAATTGGTAGGCGGGGGGGGGGGGGGGGGGGCAGTCACCAGTGCTAAGCTACGCTTCATCTCTTCTCCGGGCTGGGTCTGGTCACAATACTTCGTCCACATCACAAGATATGTTTTCTCTTGCCAAACATCGAGGGAAGTATCTCCTAGCATGGCGTATCCAACCTTGGACAGAGGCAACCTCTATGTCCCCACATGCGTCCTCCATTGCCTGGAGAAGCGGCACGCGGGCATAGGGTTGGCAATCATACACTTTCCAGCGCCAGGCTGAGAAGAATTCCTCTATGGGATTTAGAAAAGGTGAATATGGGGGTAGGTACAAAACTACAAATTGTGGATGGGTGGCAAACCAGTTTTGGGCCAGAACAGCCCAGTGAAAACTAACATTGTCCCATATAACCACAAATCTAGCAGGCTCCTGATATGGATCAGGGACAAGCATTGTGTAAATTGCATCCAGAAAAGTGAGGATATGGCCGGTGTTGTACGGACCCAGTGTGGCATTGTGATGGAGGACCCCGTTTTGAGTGATGGCAGCACACATAGTTATATTACCCCCACGCTGTCCAGGGACATTGGTAATTGCCCTCTGTCCTGTTACATTTATTCCGCGGCGCCTGGTTTTGGTGAGGTTAAAGCCAACCTCATCCACATAAATAAATGTACATGGGCATCCATCTCCAATACTCTCTGTAACAGACAAAAGGATATACAGATGAGTAAATATGGTATGTCTGAAGTACTGGAAGTAGTGTTGCATACATACCTCTACAAAGTCATGTCACAGATTCTTGACTCTGTCAGAGTTTCTCTCAAATGGCACCTTGTAAAGTTGTTTCATCGTCACTTGGTGCCATTGGAGGATGCGTTGTATGGTCGACAGGCTTACAGCATTGATGTTGTTAAATATGGTGTCATTATTCAAGATATGCTCTCTTATCTCTCAAATCCTAATTGCATTGTTGGCCAAAACCATATTTATAATTGCAGTCTCTTGTACATCTGTAAACAAACGTCCTCGTCCTCCATGATGTCTTTGCCTTTCCACTCTGTACAGAATTCAAACATAGTATGTGTTCAGCATAGGAACTGTAAACAATGTACACAAAAATGTAGTACAGCATGATAACCAACCTCATTCATTCAATGCAGTGCAGTAAATGGATGGCTTAGAGTTACAAATGTTTATGCAATACTATGCAGTCATACGTATTTTACAGTACATTACTCTAATGCTAAAATAGTCATTAGATAGTTGCATACCTGTTCTCATTTCTGAAGGTTCGAATTATGGACGCCACTGTAAATCGACTTAAGTTGGGCTGGACTCTCAGTCCAGCCTCTCTCATGGTCAAACCGTGGTTGATCACATGATCAACAAGTGTTGCCCTAATCTCATCAGAGATGGCTCTCCTTCCTTCTCTTCTTTGCCCTCGTCCTCTTCCTCCTCCTCCTCCTCCTCCTCCTCCCACTCTTCATCTTTGAATTTGTCCTCGTTGTTGTCCCCTGCCTCTCCCTCCTACTCCTCTTGCTCTCTGTCCATTGTTGGCATCCATTGTTCAAAACAGTCCTATACTACAGTAAAGCAGTGATTGGTTAGTGATCAGTAAAGCAATTAGTGTTTGAACATTCGAGGAGAGTGTGTTTGACCTGGTGAATAAGTGTAGCATTTTGATTGGTTGTGTTTGGAAAAGGAAAGCAAGTCACTTCCTGTTAGATTTTTGTGTTTTAGGTAGAGAATTGTGTGTAGTGTTTTGAAAAAAGTGTTTTATGCAATTGACAACTGAGTCAAAGGCTGAGAAATAGCTTATGGTTTTGGAGATTTGGTGTGTAGTTTTGCACTTTGAGTGAGAGGTTTCAAAAATCGTGTGACATGAAAAGATTTTGTGTGTAAGCAGTTGGAAAAAACTGTAAGTGAAGGTATCACTGAAATCCCTCTATAGACTTGCCCTGTCCATGTTAAGTGAAGGTACCACTGAAATCCCTCCATAGACTTGCCCTGTCCATGTTAAGTGAAGGTATCACTGAAATCCCTCCATAGACTTGCCCTGTCCATGTTAAGTGAAGGTATCACTGAAATCCCTCTATAGACTTGCCCTGTCCATGTTAAGTGAAGGTATGTGTTCTGAAATCCCTCCATAGACTTGCCCTGTCCATGTTAAGTGAAGGTATGTGTTCTGAAATCCCTCCATAGACTTGCCCTGTCCATGTTAAGTGAAGGTATGTGTTCTGAAATCCCTCCATAGACTTGCCCTGTCCATGTTAAGTGAAGGTATCACTGAAATCCCTCCATAGACTTGCCCTGTCCATGTTAAGTGAAGGTGTGTGTTCTGAAATCCCTCCATAGACTTGCCCTGTCCATGTTAAGTGAAGGTATGTGTTATGAAATCCCTCCATAGACTTGCCCTGTCCATGTTAAGTGAAGGTGTGTGTTCTGAAATCCCTCCATGGACTTGCCCTGTCCATGTTAAGTGAAGGTATCACTGAAATCCCTCTATAGACTTGCCCTGTCCATGTTAAGTGAAGGTATCACTGAAATCCCTCCATAGACTTGCCCTGTCCATGTTAAGTGAAGGTATCACTGAAATCCCTCCATAGACTTGCCCTGTCCATGTTAAGTGAAGGTATCACTGAAATCCCTCTATAGACTTGCCCTGTCCATGTTAAGTGAAGGTGTTTGTTCTGAAATCCCTCCATAGACTTGCCCTGTCCATGTTAAGTGAAGGTATCACTGAAATCCCTCCATAGACTTGCCCTGTCCATGTTAAGTGAAGGTACCACTGAAATCCCTCCATAGACTTGCCCTGTCCATGTTAAGTGAAGGTACCACTGAAATCCCTCCATAGACTTGCCCTGTCCATGTTAAGTGAAGGTACCACTGAAATCCCTCCATAGACTTGCCCTGTCCATGTTAAGTGAAGGTATCACTGAAATCCCTCCATAGACTTGCCCTGACCATGTTAAGTGAAGGTATGTGTTCTGAAATCCCTCCATAGACTTGCCCTGTCCATGTTAAGTGAAGGTGTGTGTTCTGAAATCCCTCCATAGACTTGCCCTGTCCATGTTAAGTGAAGGTATCACTGAAATCCCTCCATAGACTTGCCCTGTCCATGTTAAGTGAAGGTGTGTGTTCTGAAATCCCTCCATAGACTTGCCCTGTCCATGTTAAGTGAAGGTGTGTGTTCTGAAATCCCTCCATAGGCTTGCCCTGTCCATGTTAAGTGAAGGTGTGTGTTCTGAAATCCCTCCATAGGCTTGCCCTGTCCATGTTAAGTGAAGGTATCACTGAAATCCCTCCAGAGACTTGCCCTGTCCATGTTAAGTGAAGGTATCACTGAAATCCCTCCATAGACTTGCCCTGTCCATGTTAAGTGAAGGTATCACTGAAATCCCTCCATAGACTTGCCCTGTCCATGTTAAGTGAAGGTGTGTGTTCTGAAATCCCTCCATAGACTTGCCCTGTCCATGTTAAGTGAAGGTATCACTGAAATCCCTCCATAGACTTGCCCTGTCCATGTTAAGTGAAGGTATCACTGAAATCCCTCCATAGACTTGCCCTGTCCATGTTAAGTGAAGGTATCACTGAAATCCCTCCATAGACTTGCCCTGTCCATGTTAAGTGAAGGTATCACTGAAATCCCTCCATAGACTTGCCCTGTCCATGTTAAGTGAAGGTATCACTGAAATCCCTCCATAGACTTGCCCTGTCCATGTTAAGTGAAGGTATCACTGAAATCCCTCCATAGACTTGCCCTGTCCATGTTAAGTGAAGGTGTGTTCTAACCTGTAACCAGGTAGCAGCACACTGCAGGATGGGGACCCTGCCCACAGCAATCGCCATAGAGACTAGCTTGCCTAGCAACGCCATGCGACTCTCGTCAGCCTGGTTACCTTGGCGACAGAAGGAGAAGTAAAACACAGATTCAATAAAACTTGAACACAGAAGATACACACTGAAGACACACACACACTGAAGACACACACACACACACTGAAGACACACACACACACACACACTGAAGACACACACACACTGAAGACACACACTGAAGACAGACACTGAAGACAGACCCACACCTTGTAGAGTGAACAGGGCAGAGAAGATGAGTTGTCTCACAGCGTCTCGACTCTGTTCCTGGAAACAGCTGCACATGATCTCCAACAGCTGCAGCTCCTGTAACGCACTCATCCTCTACACATACAACCAAACAGTTATGAAACCATGGAGACAGGGCATACAGGCAACCTAAAGAGTGTGTGGTATGAAACCATGGAGACAGGGCATAAAGGCAACCTAAAGAGTGTGTGGTATGAAACCATGGAGACAGGGCATAAAGGCAACCTAAAGAGTGTGTGGTATGAAACCATGGAGACAGGGCATAAAGGTGGTACCCTGTGCAGTATAAACTCCTCCACCAGTTCCAGAGTGGGCGTGTCCACCGAGGGGGAGGGGCTATTCTGTACCTGCCCAGACAGGTAGATATCCAGATGGTACAGCACCTGAAACACACATTAATAAGCAATAACTAGGCTACCTACAACTAACCAATAATCATTCCAACACAATAGCAGACTGGTAAATATCCAGACATGGTTGGAACCTCTTTAG
The DNA here is from genome assembly GCF_964263955.1 of Coregonus lavaretus. NCBI lineage: Eukaryota > Metazoa > Chordata > Actinopteri > Salmoniformes > Salmonidae > Coregonus > Coregonus lavaretus. The sequence continues at coordinate 58,659 of NW_028163460.1, forward strand.
CGGCGCTCAGGGCATCACGACGCAGCAACGACTGACGCATATCACTCATCATCAGGTCCCTGAAAAAACACATCAGAACACACTGTTACACACACAGTTAATGTTACACATCTAAACCCACACTCAACAGCATCTCCGCCAAACATGCCAGAATGATCAAACATAGCAAAGCCTAGCATTGATAAACTCGCTCTGGAACATGGCTTTAAAACTCCACTGGCTGAACCTGGCTAGCTACCTATCTACTGTATCTGACTGCCATCACTCAGGGGAGCTGGTGCAGTGAACCAGAATCTGGCCTTACAGGACAAGTTGAACATGGCGGTTCTTCTTAATGCCCAGGAAGCAGCCATTCAACTTCCCATTGACCAGCTTTTCAAGCTTAATACTGAAGATACGGTCGGTCGGTAAACAACTATAGTCATTAATGCCATCCCAAAAAGGTCTAAATAAAAAGGCAGTCCAACCAATATACAGACTCCTGATGTTGTGTCCCAAAACTACAGTACTCTCTGCCTAGCAAGCAAAC
>NW_028163459.1:0-22096 GCF_964263955.1 Coregonus lavaretus
AGATATCTCAATCCAGCCATCATACAAAGAACTACTGGCACGGATGAGGTAAGATACCAGACACATCCCACTGCTGTATCAACAGACTCTCCAGCCTTCACTACATATCTATCACTCAACTGATATTCTAGCCTTCACTACATATCTATTACTCAACTGATATTCTACCCTTCACTACATATCTATTACTCAACTGATATTCTACCCTTCACTACATATCTATTACTCAACTGATATTCTAGCCTTCACTACATATCTATTACTCAACTGATATTCTAGCCTTCACTACATATCTATTACTCAACTGATATTCTAGCCTTCACTACATATCTATTACTCAACTGATATTCTAGCCTTCACTACATATCTATTACTCAACTGATATTCTAGCCTTCACTACATATCTATTACTCAACTGATATTCTAGCCTTCACTACATATCTATTACTCAACTGATATTCTACCCTTCACTACATATCTATTACTCAACTGATATTCTAGCCTTCACTACATATCTATTACTCAACTGATATTCTAGCCTTCACTACATATCTATTACTCAACTGATATTCTAGCCTTCACTACATATCTATTGCTCAACTGATATTCTACCCTTCACTACATATCTATTACTCAACTGATATTCTACCCTTCACTACATATCTATTACTCAACTGATATTCTACCCTTCACTACATATCTATTACTCAACTGATGTTCTCCTCACCATTGAAATTTCCCAAGGTCAATAAAGATATGATTTACATCAGACAATGTGGCAGTCTAGACAGAATAACTCTTCCTAACACGTCAGACTACACAGCTATATAACACACTATAACACTACACAGTACACTTTACCACACTACCTCTCTACTACACTACACTCTATAACACTACCACTCTACACACTAGAACACTACACACTATAACACTACACACTATAACACTACACACTATAACACTACACACTATAACTCTACACACTATAACACTACACACTATAACACTACACACTATAACTCTACACACTATAACACTACACACTATAACACTACACTCTACTACACTACACGCTATAACACTACCACTCTACACACTAGAACACTACACACTATAACACTACACACTATAACACTACACACTATAACACTACACTCTATAACACTACCACTCTACACACTAGAACACTACACACTATAACACTACACACTATAACACTACACTCTACTACACTACACTCTATAACACTACCACTCTACACACTAGAACACTACACACTATAACACTACACACTATAACACTACACTCTACTACACTACACTCTATAACACTACCACTCTACACACTAGAACACTACACACTAGAACACTACACACTATAACACTACACACTATAACACTACACACTATAACACTACACTCTACTACACTACACTCTATAACACTACACACTACACACTATAACACTACACACTATAACACTACACACTATAACACTACACACTATAACACTACACACTATAACACTACACACTATAACTCTACACACTATAACACTACACACTATAACACTACACACTATAACACTACACAGTACACTTTACCACACTACCTCTCTACTACACTACACTCTATAACACTACCACTCTACACACTAGAACACTACACACTATAACACTACACACTATAACACTACACTCTACTACACTACACTCTATAACACTACCACTCTACACACTAGAACACTACACACTAGAACACTACACACTATAACACTACACACTATAACACTACACACTATAACACTACACTCTACTACACTACACTCTATAACACTACACACTACACACTATAACACTACACACTATAACACTACACACTATAACACTACACACTATAACACTACACACTATAACACTACACACTATAACTCTACACACTATAACACTACACACTATAACACTACACACTATAACTCTACACACTATAACACTACACACTATAACACTACACTCTACTACACTACACTCTATAACACTACCACTCTACACACTAGAACACTACACACTATAACACTACACACTATAACACTACACACTATAACACTACACACTATAACACTACACACTATAACACTTCACTCTACTACACTACACTCTATAACACTACCACTCTACACACTAGAACACTACACACTATAACACTACACACTATAACACTACACACTATAACACTACACACTATAACACTACACACTATAACACTACACACTATAACACTACACACTATAACACTACACACTATAACACTACACACTACACACTATAACACTACACACTATAACACTACACACTAAAACACTACACACTATAACACTACACACTATAACTCTACACACTATAACACTACACACTATAACACTACACACTATAGCACTACACACTATAGCACTACACACTATAACTCTACACACTATAACACTACACACTATAACACTACACACTATAACACTACACACTATAACACTACACACTATAACACTTCACTCTACTACACTACACACTATAACACTACACACTACACACTAGAACACTACACACTAAAACACTACACACTATAACACTACACACTATAACTCTACACACTATAACACTACACACTATAACACTACACACTATAACACTACACACTACCACTCTACACACTATAACCAGACTCAAATAGTCACTGGCCCAGTTTATCATCTCTCATTATTATCATGTCAACAAGATAAAACTCACCTCAACTCTAAAAGCAAACAGGTATAAATTGAATTCCATTAAAGAGACACATAGTCATGCACACACACACACACACACACACACACACACACACACACACACACACACACACACACGTACACACAAACACACAAACACACACACACACATACACACTCTTCCATTAAACAGCCACCAAAGCCCCCGGGGCCTAAACATCTACCCACAATGCATCAGCAGAGCCATAAATCACCTCTGTGCATTCTAAAATGAGTTCCACACTTCTCACGCTCCCAATAACCAGACAATCTTTATTTTTTATTCTAATAATTTTATTTTCTCTCCCTCTATTTCATTATTTGTTCATTTGGGGCCACTGCGGCCAACATTCTTTATCTCTCCATTTCAAATCATTAATCAGTTCATCTGCTGGTTGTGTTGGTTGGTTATTAATATTTGTTGTGTGTGTGTGTGTGTGTGTGTGTGTGTGTGTGTGTGTGTGTGTGTGTGTGTGTGTGTGTGTGTGTGTGTGTGTGATAGTCCTATTCTGCTTTGGGTCTATGGCTGCTAGTTATCTTGTGTTAATGTACTTTAGCCTGTTCACTAACAGAGAGGAATGAAGAGGAGAGAGGAGAAAAAGAGAGAGAGAGAGAGACAGTAGGGACAGAGAGAGAGAGAGAGAGAGAGAGACAGTAGGGACGGAGAGAGAGAGAGAGAGACAGTCGGGACAGAGAGTGAGAGACAGTAGGGACAGAGAGAGAGAGAGAGAGACAGTAGGGACAGAGAGAGAGAGAGAGAGAGAGACAGTAGGGACAGAGAGAGAGAGAGAGAGACAGTAGGGACGGAGAGAGAGAGAGAGAGAGAGAGAGAGAGACAGTCGGGACAGAGAGAGAGAGAGAGAGACAGTAGGGACAGAGAGAGAGAGAGAGAGAGAGAGACAGTCGGGACAGAGAGAGAGAGAGAGAGAGAGACAGTCGGGACAGAGAGTGAGAGAGAGAGACAGTAGGGACAGAGAGAGAGAGAGAGAGAGAGAGAGAGACAGTAGGGACAGAGAGAGAGAGAGAGAGAGTTGAGAGAGAGAGATATGGAGAGAAAGAGAGAGACCACAAAAAGGAGATTGACAGGACAGCCATTAAACCATAGACAAACGAAGAGTGTATAAAGAACCACTGCTATATTTGTGCCAAATCAAATGTCTTGTTTGGGTGAAGACCTTGTGTGAGTACATCAACTGTTGTAGGTTGATGGGTGTGAATAGTTGTTTCTGTACTCATATTAACAGCAGGACTCATATTGTGTGATGGACTACTACCATGTGTCTATGTCCTCTTATCATTGTCAAGCTGAATGGGTCAGAGTTAGAGTAGGAAGACACCTAGCTAGAAATATCCTGGTGTTTGGCTGGACTGATCGCTGTCATTCTATACCCACCTTCAGTCTAAAGTTACGTCCACAATTGGTTTCCTGTACCGCAACAAAACATCCTTCAGCCACTCTGCCAAGCACACCCTTATAAAAATGACTATCCTACCAATCCTGGACTATGGTGATTTAGTTACAGGCTTGCCCACAATACCTCCCTTAATAAACTAGACATAATTTACCACATTGCCATCTGCTTTGTTACCAGTTCCCCCTTCAACACTCATCATGTAGGTGACCTTTACACCCTGGTCAACTGGACGCGTTACAAACACAATGCCAGACCCACTGGAACCAAGTCCCTCATAGGCAAGTCCCCCTCTACCTCAGCTCCCTCCTCAACGTCTCCACTACCAATAGCAACCTCTGGTAGATGTATTACACTGGTCATTCCCAAAGCCCACACTTCCTTTGGATTTCATTCATTCCAGTTGTCTGCCGCCAACGACTGGAACGAGCTGCAGAAGACCCTCAAACTTGACTCATTCATCCCACCACACTCCTTCAAAAAACATATTAACTGAGCTGCTGTCTGATCAATGTACCTGCTGATCATTAAGTCTGCTGTATTGCCCTGGACTTGTCTGCTCTGAACCCACTGTGAATAATTCTTATTGTTGTATATTTGATGAATTTGTACCTTTCCTCTGTATAGTGTGTTTTATGTATTTTTAGTGGTATTGTGTGTTGTCCTGTTTACAGGTAAAACATAATAATAATGTATCTCGTTACCTTTCCCTCTGCCTTCTTCTGTTTCCCTCCCTCCCTCCCTCCCTCCCTCCCTCCCTCCCTCCCTCCCTCCCTCCCTCCCTCCCTCCCTCCCTCCCTCATCTCTTCCTCTCTCCATCCCTCCTTCTCCCTCCTCCCTCGCTCCCTCCCCCTCCCTCCCTCCCTCTCCATCTCTCTATCCCTCCCTTTCCCTCCCTCCCTCTCCTCCCCTCCTTTCCCTCTCTCCCCTCCCTCCCTTTCTCCCTCTCCCCCCTACTCCGCCCTCCATCTTTCTCCCTCCCCCCCTCCCTCCATGCCTCCCTCCATGCCTCCCTCCATGCCTCCCTCCCTCATCCCTCCCTCTCCCTCTCTCCATCCCTCCTTCTCCCTCCTCCCTCGCTCGCTCCCTCCCTCCCCCTCCCTCCCTCCCTCCCTCCCCTCCTTTCCCCCCTCCCTCCCTCCCTCTCCATCTCTCTATCCCTCCCTTTCCCTCCCTCCCTCCCCTCCACTCCTTTCCCTCCCTTTCTCCCTCTCCCCCCTACTCCGCCCTCCATCTTTCTCTCTCCATCCCTCCCTGTCCATCCCTACATCCATCCATCCATCCATCCATCCCTACATCCATCCATCCATCCATCCCTCCATTCTCCTCTCTCTTTCTCTCTCTCAGAGATGTGTTCAAGGTGGATGGCGACATCGCCCTGAACTACCGCGACCCCGAGGGTGACCTGGTGCGTCTCCTTGACGACGGGGACGTGACACTTATGGTGGCTGATGGGCGGGGTCAAAGGGCAAAGGTCAAGCGACCTGTCAATCAGTTTCAGTGGGAACTGCATGTTACCATGGCCTCTGACCTGTCTGTGTATAATACTGAGATATAAAGAGAGGGAGAGAGGAGGTTTTTAGAGAATGCATTTTGTGTTTGCTTGAGTGAGTTTTAGTACATGTGTGGGCGTATGCACGCTTGCGCGTGAACTTGTCCATCCATGCCCTTGTGTATGAGCGTGTGTGTGTCTCGCCAGCTTGCGTCCGTAATCCACTGCAAACCCACATTTAGTAGTCAGGTCCAATGATGAATGACAGACTTTAATTAAGGGGACAGACGTTGGATTGTAAGACATTACAGAAGTCTGATTGAGCAAAGTACTGCAACCTAAAAGGCACACTATGAGCCCTGGTCTAAAGTAGTGCACTAATTAGGGAATATGGTGCCATTTGGGTCGATCAATAGTCACATTCATTAGTATGTCTGTGTTTTGGTGGCTTTAAACTTCTAACATTTCACCTGTATATTTTACTTTTACTGTTGAGGAAATGTTAATATAAGGACATTTAATAAAGGTTTAGAAACACCTGTTTGTTTTACTCGCCATATATTCAGTTGTGTTCTTAGTAATGCTTAGCTATGCCTCTTTAGTTTTTTCTATGAGTAAAAAATACAGTATTGAAATATTAAAGTGCGTGCGTGTGTTATCTGTGTTTGATGAATGTGTTCTGATGAGAGAGAGTAACGGTAATCCATCATTAGTGTGTGGTCTGGGTGACATCTAGAGGCTGAGTCTCAAATGGCACCCTATCCCCTATGTAAGGCACTACTTTTGACCAGAGCCCTATGAGATTAGGGTGCCATTTGGGAAGTAGCTAGGTAGGCCGGACCTTCACTACATGACCAAAAGTATGTGGACGCCTGCTCGTCAAACATCTCGTTCTAAAATCATGGAGTTGGTCCCCCCTTTGTTGCTATAACAGCATCCACTCTTCAGGGAAGGGTTTCCACTAGATGTTGGCAGATTGCTGCGGGGACTTGCTTCCATTCAGCCACAAGAGCATTAGTGAGGTCGGGCACTGACGTTGGGCGATTAGGCCTGGCTCGCAGTCAGCGTTCCAATTCATCCCAAAGGTGTTCGATGGGGTTGAGGTCAGGGCGCTGTGCAGGCCAGTCAAGTTCTTCCACATCGTTCTCGACAAACCATTTCTGTATGGACCTCGCTTTCTGCACAGGGGCATTGTCATGCTGAAACAGGAAAGGGCCTTCCCCAAACTGTTGCCACAAAGTTGGAAGCACAGAATCATCTAAAATGTAATTGTATGCTGTAGCATTAAGATTTCCCTTCACTGGAACTAAGACGGCCTAGCCCGAACCATGAAAAACAGCCCCAGACCATTATTCCTCCTCCACCAAACTTTACAGTTGGCACTATGCATTCGGGCAGGTAGGGTTGTTATTTGTCACATGCGCCGAATTCAACAGGTGTAGACCTTACTGTGAAATGCTTACTTACAAGCCCTTAACCAACAATGCAGTTTTAAGAAAATAGAGTTAAGAAAATATTTCCTAAATAAAATAAAAAAAGTAACAGTAAAATATGTGTGGGGGTACAGGTTAGATGGCAGGAAGCTTGGACCCAGTGATGTACTGGACTGTACGCACTACACTCTGTAGCGCCTTACGGTTGGATGCAGAGCAGTTGCCATACCAAGCGGTAATGCAACCAGTCAGGATGCTCTCGATGTGCAGCTGTAGAATTCTTTGAGGATCTGAGGACCCATGCCAAATCTTTTCATTCTCCTGAGGGGGAATAGGCATTGTCGTACCCTCTTCACAACTGTCTTGGTGTGTTTGGACCATGATAGTTTCTTAGTGATGTGGACACCAAGGAACTTCAAGCTCTCGACCCGCTCCACCACAGCCTCCTTTTCCTGTAGTCCACAATCAGCTCCTTTGTCTTGCTGACGTTGAGAGAGAGGTTGTTGTCCTAGCATCACACTGCCAGGTCTCGGACCTCCCCCTTGTAGGCTGTTTCATCATCGTCTGTGATCAGGCCTACTACCGTTGTGTCATTGGCAAACTTAAAGATGGTGTTGGAGTCTTGCGTGGCCACGCAGTCGTGGGTGAACAGGGAGTACAGGAGGGGACTAAGCACACATCCCTGAGGTGCCTCCGTGTTGAGGGTCAGCGTGTCAGATGTGTTATTGCCTACCCTTAACACCTGGGGGCGGTCCATGAGGAAGTCCAGGATCCAGTTGCAGAGGGAGATGTTCAGTCCCAGGGTCCTTAGCTTAGTGATGAGCTTGGAGGGCACTATGGTGTTGAACGCTGAACTGTAGTTGATGAACAGCATTCTCACGTAGGCCTTCCTTTTGTCCAGGTGGGAAAGGGCACTGTGGATCTGTTAGGGCGGTATGCAAATTGTAGTGGGTCCAGGGTTTCTGGGGTTATGGTGTTTTTGTGAGCCATGACCAGCCTTTCAAAGTGCTACGGGGTGGTAGTCATTTAGGCCAGTTACCTTGGCGTTGTTGGGCACAGGGACTATGGTGATCTTCTTGAAACATGTAAGTATTACAGACTGGGTCAGGGAGAGGTTGAAAATGTCAGTGAAGACACTTGCCAGCTGGTCAGCGCATGCTCTGAGTACGCATCCTGGTAATCCATCTGGCCCTGTGGCCTTGTGAATGTTGACCTGTTTAAAGGTCTTACTCCCATCCTCTATGGCGAGCATGATCACACAGTCATCTGGAACAGCTGGTGCTCTCATGCTTGGTTCAGTGTTGCTTGCCTCGACGCAAGCATGGAGGGTGGGGGAGAGCTTTGAGGGAGAGCTTTGTATGTGTCTCTGTGTGTTGAATAAAGATGGTATAGAGTAGTTTTTCTCCCTCTAGTTGTACATGTGAGCTGCTGGTAGAAATTAGGTAAAACGTATTTAAGTTTTCCTTCATTAAAGTCCCCGGCCACTAGGAGCTCTGCCCCTGGATGAGCATTTTCTTGTTTGCTTATGAGCTTATACAGCTTGTTGAGTGCGGTCTTAGTGCCTGCATCGGTTTATGGTGGTAAATAGACAGCTACGAATAATATAGATAGTGTGGTCTACAGCTTATCATGAGGTACTCTATCGAATCCCAAGCTGACAAGGTAAAATCTGTCGTTCTTTCCCTGAGCAAGGCAGTTAACCCACTGTTCCCCGGGGGCGCCGAAGACGTGGATGTCAATTTAAGGCAGCTCTCTGCACCTGTCTGATTCAGAGGGGTTGGTTTAAATGCGGAAGACACATTTCAGTTGAATGCATTCAGTTGTACAACTGACTAGGTATCCCCCTTTCCCTTTCCCTAACTCAGGCGGGCAAAATCTCAAGACTTCCTTAATATTAGAGATCGCGCACCAGCTGTGGTTGACAAAGAGACACAAACCACCCCCCGGTCTTACCGGAGGTTGCTGTTCTGTTTTGCAGATGCACGGAAAACCCAGCTAACTGTATATTATCCATGTCCTCGTTCAGGCACGACTCAGTGAAACATAAGATATTACAGTTTTGAATGTCCCGTTGGGAGTATAGTCTCGAATGGAGCTCATCCAGTTTATTCTCCAGTGATTGCACATTCTCCAGTAGAACGGATGATAAAGGCTGACACATTCTCACAAGGCATCCGGCTCTGCGACCCTGTAGTGGCGTCTCTTTTTCATGCGAATGACGGGGATTTGGGCCTGGTCCGGGATCAGCAGTATATCCTTCGCGTCCGACTCATTAAAGAGAAAATCCTCATCCAGTTTGAGGTGAGTAATCGCTGTTCTGATGTCCAGAAGCTATTTTTGGTCATAAGAGACGATGGCAGAAACATTATGTACAAAGAATAATAATAAACAACGCAAAAAAACACACAAAAAAGAACAATTGTTTAAGTGCCCGTAAAATGGCAGCCATCACTTCCGGCGCCATATCATCATGGGGGTTGTGGATCTGGCAGTGGGAGGTGAAGACCTTGACCGGCGGTGGCGCTTGGCTCCCAAACGTCATCATCATCCTCATCATCGTCTCTGGAGAATACAATAAAGGGATCAATACTGCTGTAAGATACACATCATTACAGTTGACTAATTTTACAAAACTACATTACTGTAATGTAAAAGCAATATACTAAAAGATAACACCCAGCCTAAAATGTGTGTTACACCTACTGGTGACTTTTAGCACACCATCACACAGCCCTCAGAGACAAACTCTGTAAATTGTAATTTGTGTAGTGCCAGTATGATCCTCCTGCTATGTCTAGTGGGGGAGGCTACTGCAGGAGTTTGAAAGTTACAGAGTCAACAGACTTCTCCAAGCTATCCGTCACTACAGAGAGAGCAGAAAGCTCATCTAGCAGCAGTTTTGCATTTTAGATCATAATTCATAATATATATGGACAGATCCTACATCAGCACTCCTACTCTGAGATTCTTTGTGGAAATGGGTCCTGGACACTGTCTGCAGAGTTGTGAAACACACACACACACACACACACACACACCATGTAGACAGTGGAACAATTTAGAGACAAAGGAGTAATGGTCACAAGAGTTTGATGGCTTCCCAGTGGAAAACTAATTTGAAATATGGCTCAAACAGTTACATAGACCTATCGTGTATTCTATACTAGAAGTCCAAAACACAAAAAAGCAGACCCCAACTATATAACAAAACTACATTACTGTAATGTAAAAGCAATACACTAGCCTATACAAAGCAAACAGTAGAACACAGCTAGCCTACCTTTAAAGACAAAGTAACAACGGCCATGAGAATTTGATGGCCTCTCCAAAGTTAAACAGAATATATCAAACATTTACCAGCAAACAGCGGAAAACTAATATGAAATATATACAATATATAACTACTTTGGAATGATACACAGGATACAGGCTACACAGGACAGGACACCGCAATACTATAAATACAAAGCACAAAGAAACAGACCACAACTATATAAAATACTAAATACATATAGTAAACTATAGAAAGTTATGAAAATAATGTATTTACAGATCTAAAAAGGAATCCAATCCTTCTCGAAAACATGATTCTTCACCCGATTGAGGGTAGCTGCCAGCATCTGTCCGACCCACTGACAATGTCCTCCAAGGCCTCTCTCTCGGTATACCTGGCTTTCTCCATTTTTTTATGCCAAAGCGATGAAAGAATTCATTCAAAATACTATAATGTGCTCTGTGTGTTCTGTGTGTCCTCTCTGAATGCCATAGCAATGATTCACATTACGCAAATGACCTACTCAGTCCAATACAGTCCCCCCCCCCATGTCATTTGCATATGACTGGAAAGGTTATTTTATTGGCTACATGACTGTCCATCTTTCATTTTACCCGCTTCCCAGTCTAAGGCTACACAAAAGGTTGAATAACAAAAACAGCACACTTTTCATGTGCAAAAATCTAGTCGCTGGGTGGACATTTGATGTTCTAGTTCAGCCCCGTCCATCCTCTCTAACCCACACCCCACTACACCACCCAAACCCCAACCCCGTCCAGCCTATCTAACCCTCCCCCCACAACACCACCCAAACCCCAACCCCGTCCAGCCTATCTAACCCTCCCCCACAACACCACCCAAACCCCAACCCCGTCCAGCCTCTCTAACCCTTTCACACAATCTCTACCATTTCCTCCATTAAACACTCATCACACAGTTTCCTGTTTCATGTCTCTCTATCATCCAGAATGTGGTAAAAGTTGGATATATTCTGTGTGCCCAAACCATAGTCTACTCCACACAACTTCCTGTCTCCTACATCCCGTACTCCCCTCCTCTTCCTTAACTGACCGGTGCCTCCCCTTACTACTATCATCCCACTCCCTTTGCCAAAGATTGAGTCCTTTTGGCCGGATCAAGGACTTGACTTCCCTGCGGCCCAGTGGGACCTAAATATCTACTCCCTCTCTCCTCGCTGCACTCTTAGCCACCACATCAACCTTCTCATTACCCCCCACATGGGCGGGTACCCAGCAAAAGCTTACCACCACTCCCATCCTCTCCAATCCCATTAACAGCACCATCATCTCCACAAACAAGTCTCCCCTATCCGACCTGCCCGTCTTCATGCTACTCAACACTGCAGCCCAATCAGAGAAGATCACCACTCTGGTTTCACCTCCTCCACCCATCTCAAACCTAGAATAATGGCCATCAACTCGGCCGCATACACTGACATATAATCAGTAAACCACTTACATACTATAACATTGAAATCCCAGTCTAAGGCTACACAAAAGGTTGAATAACAAAAACAGCACACTTTTCATGTGCAAAAATCTAGTCGCTGGGTGGACATTTGATGTTCTAGTTCAGCCCCGTCCAGCCTATCTAACCCACACCCCACTACACCACCCAAACCCCAACCCCGTCCAGCCTATCTAACCCTCCCCCCACAACACCACCCAAATCCCAACCCCATCCAGCCTATCTAACCCTCCCCCCACAACACCACCCAAATCCCAACCCCGTCCAGCCTATCTAACCCTCCCCCCACAACACCACCCAAATCCCAACCCCGTCCAGCCTATCTAACCCTCCCCCCACAACACCACCCAAACCCCAACCCCGTCCAGCCTATCTAACCCTCCCCCCACTACACCACCCAAACCCCAACCCCGTCCAGCCTATCTAACCCTCCCCCCACAACACAACACCACCCAAACCCCAACCCCGTCCAGCCTATCTAACCCTCCCCCCACAACACCACCCAAACCCCAACCCCGTCCAGCCTATCTAACCCTCTCCCCACTACACTACACCACCCAAACCCCAACCCCGTCCAGCCTATCTAACCCTCCCCCCACAACACCACCCAAACCCCAACCCCGTCCAGCCTCTCTAACCCTTTCACACAATCTCTACCATTTCCTCCATTAAACACTCATCACACAGTTTCCTGTTTCATGTCTCTCGATCATCCAGAATGTGGTAAAAGTTGGATATATTCTGTGTGCCCAAACCATAGTCTACTCCACACAACTTCCTGTCTCCTACATATCGTACTCCCATCCTCTTCCTTAACTGACCGGTGCCTCCCCTTACTACTATCATCCCACTCCCTTTGCCAAAGATTGAGTCCTTTTGGCCGGATCAAGGACTTGACTTCCCTGCGGCCCAGTGGGACCTAAATATCTACTCTCTCTCTCCTCGCTGCACTCTTAGCCACCACATCAACCTTCTCATTACCCCCCACATGGGCGGGTACCCAGCAAAAGCTTACCACCACTCCCATCCTCTCCAATCCCATTAACAGCACCATCATCTCCACAAACAAGTCTCCCCTATCCGACCTGCCCGTCTTCATGCTACTCAACACTGCAGCCCAATCAGAGAAGATCACCACTCTGGTTTCACCTCCTCCACCCATCTCAAACCTAGAATAATGGCCATCAACTCGGCCGCATACACTGACATATAATCAGTAAACCACTTACATACTATAACATTGAAATCTGGGGTATACACCCCTGCCCCCACACTACCACTGACTGGATCCTTTGAACCATCTGTATATATCCTTAAAAATGAATCAAACGGATTATCTATATACAGTGTATCTCTCCACACACCGTCTCACGTCCTCACCCCATTCTCTCCTACCCTCAATCATATCCACATCTACACTTGTTTCGGAAACAGCCACGGAGGAACGTTCCTCAATGCAATTGCCGGCCCTATCTTTCTCTACCCCAGTCCATATTCTACCACTTTCTGCCCAATTGTCCACCCGTATGCCCTCTGCTTACCCACTCCTCGCTCCCAGCATTCCCCAGTTGCCGTGACCGCAGGATGTCCTTGTGAACTCCCTTTCAACCATGCCCAGTACGCTAATGCAAGTTTGTCCCACCTTATCCTCAGTGGCAGTTCCCCACTATCCACCTGCAATGCATCAACAGGTGTCGTCCTGAAGGCACCCACACACAACCTCAGGGCCCTTGACTGTATCCTATCCAGGACCTGTAGTACCGTTTTGGCTGCCGATCCATATACAAAGCACCCATAATCCAAAGATGACCTGATCAATGCCTGATACATATACAACAGTGTTTGTCTATCTGACCCCCAATCATGTCCTTCCACTGCCCTCATGAGGTTCAGCACCTTCCTACACTTCATTTCAATGTACTCAACATGTCTCTTCCACGTAAGCCTCTCATCAAACCACATACCTAAATACTTAAACTCAGACACCCTACCTATATCCTGACTGTATATTAGCAGCCTAACATCTTTAACCTTCCACCTAGAATACACCATAAAGCAGGACTTGGCCACAGACATCCTAAATCCCCATGTTAGAGACCAATCTTCCACAACTCCCATAGCTTCTTGCATCTTCCTCATCACATATTTCACATTCCCACCTCTCTTCTATACAGCCCCATCATCAGCAAACAAGGCCACACCCACTCCCTGTCCCACCTCCTTAAATATGTCATCTATCATCAGGGTGAACAACCCCAGACTAACCACACTTCCGTGAGGAGTACCATTGTCCACCTCAAACCACATTGACAATTCTGACCCCACCCTCACCCGCATGACCCGATCGAATAGGAAGTCCATGATCCTGTTTTCACCACCTGTCAACGTTGTTCAAGATGTATGTAGTTTTAGCTTCTCCACACTAACGGACCGTGAGTTGCAGCCATCTTGAAATGGGCTTGTGGGTGTGGCCTGCCATTTTATGGCCGTATGCCCATATGGTACTAAGTCGCCCCATGATTGTATAGTACGACTGGAAAGCCAAGATCCCCAGCTTTCAGGAGATACCCTGTTTCACGGATAGCTGCTACCGTTCTCATTTTAGACAACATTTAATACAACATATTTATATCAAGGTCCCCTATTTAGGGGACCCTACGTTTAAGAGGTTCATTAACAGGTTTTTTATTAACAGGGTTTAGTATTAGTTTTGTTATTATTAACTCATAAAAGTGAAACAAAGATGTACTCCAGCAATCTTTTGACTTCTACTGTTGAAAAGCGATATCCCAAGTATAAATACAGTAAAGTACACACATTAAAGGATAACAAAAATATGTTTTGAGCAAAATAGTGTTTTTTAGACAACTGCAAAAGGAGTAGGGCATGTTTAATAGAAATATTGTCATGAGCTTGAATCATGCTAATTTGTTTCTAAACCAAATAGACTTCAAATCAATTTTAATGTACACATGCTTCCTAAACAGGTGCAGACTAACAGTGAAATGCTTACTTACAGGCCTTTCCCAACAATTCAGAATACTATAAAATACAAATAATAATAATAATATATTTTTTACCAAATTTAACTGCTAATCTTTGACTCTGAGCATCGGGCAGCCATATCAGCTCGGTCCTCCATATCCATCATTAGTGTACATTTTGGCACTCTTTTTAAAAATGTAATCTAGTCTTAGTCATTTTGACTAAAATATAATTAAGTCTTGGTCACATTTTTGTCATTTGAATAATTTAGTCTAGTTATTTTCAAAATGATGAAAACAGTGGGCCATTTTAGTCAACTAAATGTCCTTTCATTTGAGTCACATCACATTTGTAATGCCTCATTAACCTGCTGTATAGTCAGCATAAATCACTGACTTCCATGTGCACAAACATACTGTACACAGCCCTGTCTCATCGCTTGCTCCCCCGCAGCCGGCCAGATAGTTAGGTCAGGCTGGCTGGCCAAATAACTAGGTCCGACCTGCCAGCCATATTGCTAGGTCCGGCCGGCCAAATTTATTTTAGGGGATTTTAACAACTGCACTTTGAACAAGGTCCTGCGCACGTACCACCAGTATGTGAAATGTCGCAGCAGGAAAAGTAAGATTCTTGATTTGTGCTTTGGGACAATACCAAATGCTTTCTCTGCCACCACCAGACCTCCCCTGGGGACATCAGACCACAAAGTTGTCTACTTCCGGGCCAACCTGCTGTCGGCTCCTGGAGAGGGAGAAACCTACACTTAAAACTGTCCAGATCTGGAACGACAATAGTATCACTCGTCTCCAAGGGTGTTTTGACTGTACTATGTGGGAGGTATATGAGGACAGAAGCTCTGATCTTCACGAACTCACAGATGTTGTTTCAGACTATGTCAACTTCTGTGTTGAGTCAGTGGTGCCTACTAAAACCTGTAAAATCTTTCCTAACAATAAGCCTTGGGTATCAAAACATCTAAAATCACTACTTAATAGGAAGAAGGCAGTTTATGCTGAGGGTGTTAAACAGGCTTTAAGAGATGTACAACGTGAGATCAAAAGACAGATACTGGTAGACAAGGAGGCATACAGTGCTATGAAAAAGTATTTGTCCCCTTTCTAGTTTTCTCTACTTTTGCATATTTGTGATACTGAATGTTATCAGATCTTCAACCAAAACCTAATATTAGATAAAGGGAACATAAGTGAACAAATAACACAACAATTACATATTTATTTTATTTAATTTCATAAACAAAGTTATGCAACACCCAATTCGCCTATGTGAAAAAGTAATTGCCCCCTTACACTCAATAACTGGTTGTGCCACCTTTAGCTGCAATGACTCCAACCAAATGCTTCCTGTAGTTGTTGATCAGTCTCTCACGTCGCTGTGGAGGGATTTTGGCCCACTCTTCCATGCAGAACTGCTTTAACTCAGTGACGTGTGGGTTTTCAAGCATGAACTGCTCGTTTCAAGTCCTGCCACAACATCACAATTGGGATTAGGTCTGGACTTTGACTAGGCCATTCCAAAACCTCCAATTTGTTGCTTTTTAGCAATTTTCGTGTAGACTTGATTGTGTGTTTTGGATCATTGTCTTGCTGCATGACCCAGCTGCGCTTCAGCTTCAGCTCACAGACGGATGGCCTGACATTCTCCTGTAGAATTCTAAGATACAGAGCAAAATTCATGGTTCCTTCTATTAAGGCAAGTCGTCCAGGTCCTGAGGCAGCAAAGCATCCCCAAACCATCACACCACCACCACCATGCTTGACCTTTGGTATGATGTTCTTACTGTGGAATGCAGTGTTTGGTTTTCACCAGGCATTACTGGAACCATGTCGTCCAAAAAGTTATACTTTTGAATCATCTGTCCATAGAACGTTCTTTCAAGAGTCTTGATGATCATCCAGGTGCTTTTTGGCAAACTTGAGTGAACTTTTTGGACGACATGGTTCCAGTAATGCCTGGCGAAAACCAAACACTGCATTCCACAGTAAGAACATCATACCAAAGGTCAAGCATGGTGGTGGTGGTGTGATGGTTTGGGGATGCTTTGCTGCCTCAGGACCTGGACGACTTGCTTTAATAGAAGGAACCATGAATTCTGCTCTGTATCAGAGAATTCTACAGGAGAATGTCAGACCTGTGAGCTGAAGCTGAAGCGCAGCTGGGTCATGCAGCAAGACAATGATCCAAAACACACAATCAAGTCTACATGAAAATTGCTAAAAAGCAACAAATTTGAAGTTTTGGAATGGCCTAGTCAAAGTCCAGACCTAATCCCAATTGAGATGTTGTGGCAGGACTTGAAACAAGCAGTTCATGCTTGAAAACCCACACATCACTGAGTTAAAGCAGTTCTGCATGGAAGAGTGGGCCAAAATTCCTCCACAGCGACGTGAGAGACTGATCATTAACTACAGGAAGCATTAGGTTGGAGTCATTGCAGCTAAAGGTGGCACAACCAGTTATTGAGTGTAAGGGGGCAATTACTTTTTCACACAGGGGAATTGGGTGTTGCATAACTTTGTTTATGAAATAAATTAAATAAATATGTAATTGTTGTGTTATTTGTTCACTTATGTTCCCTTTATCTAATATTAGGTTTTGGTTGAAGATCTGATAACATTCAGTATCACAAATATGCAAAAGTAGAGAAAATTAGAAAGGGGGCAAATACTTTTTCATAGCACTGTACAAGCAAAGGGTGGAGAGGACCCTCTTCTCAGGAAACTCAAGGGTGGCCTGGCAGCAAATTAAATCCATGGCTAGTTCCCCCCCACATAGGCAGAGTAAAAACCAATGCTGACCTTGGGAGACATGAGGCCAGAACATGGCTAATGAACTGAATGTTTTCTTCTCACGATTTGAATCAGATGACTGTGTCGAAGGTAAAACAAATGGAAGCATCATTACAAGTGTTTGAGAGGGTCGTTGTTAAACAAGCTGATGTTTTGAAGTTGTTCAGGGGATGTAATGCACACAAAAGCCCCAGACAAAATAAGTGGACATGTGTTGAAGCACTGTGCTGAACAATTAGCTGGTGTTTTTATAGACATTTTCCAGTCCTCGCTCAACCAGCAAAACGTGCCAGTATTGTGTAAATATGGTAATTATACCTACCCATTCCTAAAGCATCGAATCCCTCTGTGCTGAATGACTACTGCCCTGCCGCCTTGACATCCTTAGTAATGAAATGCTTTGAGCTAATTTTGAAAAGTCATATTCTCAGCGCCACTCAGAAGCTCCTCGACCCGTTTCAGTTTGCCTATCAGCCCAGCAGAGGAGTTGATGATGCCATTCTTCCTCTCCTCAACATGGTCTATAGACATCTAGAGGGCGCCAAATCCTGTTTGTTGACTTTTCTTCTGCCTTCAACACAATCCAGCCTTACATTCTGGCACAGAGACTCATAAGGGACTTCTCCTTAGATGGGGGGCAGGTTATGTTGGACTTCCTGAGCCAGAGGTCGCAGCAGGTCAAGGTGGGTCCCCACGTGTCGGGCATACACACCACCGACAAAGGCTCCCCACAGGGATGTGTTTTGTCCCCACTCCTGTAGATTTTGTACACTAATAGTTGTACTAGTTCCCATCCTGACAGACACCTCGTTAAGTTTGCTGATGACACTGCCTTGATCAGCCTGTTGCAGGATGATGAGCAACACCTTGGCCCGGTCCTAAATGACTTTGTAGAGTGGTGTGATGAATCACACTGGGTCCTCAATACCAACAAGACCAAAGAGACGTGCATGGACTTCAGGAAGCGAACAACACCTACCTCTGCAACATCTATCAGAGGTCAGAACATAGAGATTGTAGAGGAATACAAATATCTGGGTGTGCTCTTTGATAATAAGCTTTAGTGGAGTAAATGTAAAGACCTGATCTACAAAAAGAGTCAACAGAGACTGTACTTTCTCAAAAAACTGGGATCTTCTAATGTTGACTGGACTATACTGACTCTGTTTTACAAATCTTCCATTGAGATTATTTTAACTTTTTGTATTGTTTGTTGGTTATGCAATGCCACTGTCAGCCAGGGAAATATGCTGAGAAGGATTATCACCACAGCATGCAAGGTACTTGGAGTCCAACAGACAGGCTTGGATTAGATCTTTAAGGTCAGGGCCCAAAAACTATTTTAGCCCCAAACCAACCCCTTGTACCCAGACTTTGAACTACTCCCCTCTGGGTGCAGGTATAGGGCACCTCCTGGCAGGAAAAACAGAACCAGACAATAATTTGTGCCAGGTGTGATATCCCTCCTAAACAGCTCAGGCTAAAGTTCCTATTGACCCAGTAAGGCCAGCAGGCTAGTCTCTTTTTATTGCTATGTAACTGTTATGAATGTTGTATTGTCAATGTGTTTTCTACTGTATTTAAATGCCACTTTAAACATGTACATGATACTGCAACAAAATGTTCCCATGGGGACAATAAAGTAAGTAAGTAAGATGGGTCCGGCCTGCCGGCCAGCCAGAGAGCTGGGTCCGGCCAGCCATATAGCTAGGTCCGGAAAGCCGGGCCAGACAGCTAGGTCCTGCCGGCCGGCAGGCTAGACAGCTAGGTCCGGCTGGCCGGCCAGAGATCCGACCAGCAGGCCAGATAGCTAGGTCTGGTCCTATCTGCAGGAAGGCTGGTCCGGGGGACCAGTATGAAACATGTATGCACTCACTAATTGGAAGTCGCTCTGGATAAGAGCGTCTGCTAAATGACTAAAATGTCAACAACAAAAACATTTCCTATCTGGTAATATCTGGCCGGCTGGCCGACTGGTCCCATCTGGCCGGCCAATTGGTCCCATTTGACCGGCCGACTGGTAGTATCTGGCTGGCAGAGGGAGAGAGGTCTGACTCTTGGTGCTGTGTCTCCCTAGACCACCAGAAGGCAGACGAGTGAGTGAGTCAGGGCAAGGTCTGAACAACACAGGAGAAAGAAACAGAATACCAAAAAGTATATTATTTATTTTATTTTATTTTTATACAAAAATCCATCAGAAATCACAATGGAACCCAAATAAGAGAGGGAAGAAAAAATAGAGATGGTAAAGAAGAGAGAAAAGAAAGAAAAATAAAGAAAAGCAAACCTAAAACAGTTGCCGCTCATACTGCACTGCTGGTAACCTTTTGACCCCCGTGGGCAAAGTTCTTCATCTGACCTTTTAAGGAGTTCTTCTGATTGGCTGAGACAGAGCCCAAGCAAAGAGAAAGCATGAAGTATTGACCAATTCCATATCGGGATGAGTCACAATTTGGCGGGTACGCCTGAATGGTTGTGGGACTTGGAGATGGAGTCAGGGGAAACCAATAGAGGCAGGAAAAAGGAAGACAGTGGAACGTCTTAAGAGTGAATATGGAGAGCTGCAGAAGGAAATTAAACATGACGAGAGTGAGGGTGAATTAACTACGGTGGCAGGTGCTGTGAAGAACACCTAGTTTGAGCCTCGTCCCGATGGTGATAAAGTAGTTTTTTCCGCAGTCGGATTGAGATTGTTGGAGAGAATGGGTCTTTGCCTTCTGGCTGATCCATGTGTGGTTTCAGGTTGGGTGGAGAACAGGTTGGGGAATGTTGGGTCGGTCAGAGTGACTCGAAGTGGAATCGGGTTGATTTTTTTGAGTTTCTGCCATCCAGAGGGAGCGTGCGCTCTGCACCACGCAACTGGGGAACTTGCTTTCCTCTCTGGAGCAGGGCACCATTAAAAGGAGTGATAACTCAGAGGTGTGTGTGTAAAGGTTTACCTCAGGCTAGCTTTCCTCAATGCTGTGGAAAGGAAGCAGCTGCGTTGAGGTGTGTGTATGTAATGGGGAGACCATAGAGTTGAATGCTGGTACTGTTTAGCTAGATCTAGACCCCCTATCAACACTATCACACTCAAAGAGGGCTCCCTTTCACTCTCCAAACATCCTGGAAAAGATATGTGCACTCACACACATCTAGAACAAGTTCACACTGTTTGAGGTTAACACTGAGACAGAGGTTACTTTCCAAATGGCCCTATGGGCCCTGTTCAAAATTAGTGCACTACATAGTGGATAGGGTGTCATTTGGGAGGCAGGTAGGATCCCCAAACCCCTATCAACATTGCT
Organism: Coregonus lavaretus; assembly: GCF_964263955.1. Taxonomy (NCBI): domain Eukaryota; kingdom Metazoa; phylum Chordata; class Actinopteri; order Salmoniformes; family Salmonidae; genus Coregonus; species Coregonus lavaretus. The sequence goes on from NW_028163459.1 coordinate 20,978, forward strand.
GCAATACTGTAAGAAAGGATCCCCTTTGTCTTTTAAACATCCTCTATCACTAAATCCTTTGGGGAGGAAAGAGTTATCTCTCTCTCTCTCTCTCTCTCTCTCTCTCTCTCTCTCTCTCTCGCTAAACAGTCACTATTACAACCCCATGAGTGAGAAGAGATCTTTGTGTTTCAAAAACATCCATTACCTCAGTAGGGTGTAGAGTGAAGTTGCCCCTAGACGCTGATCTTGGGTCAGTTTTGCATTTTTTCTCACTGATGGTTAATAATATTATGATTGGTGAAGGGGGAAGCTGATCCTAGATCTGTACCTGAAGAAATATGTTGTTCTCTTGCTGTGTGCTACTGTGAACAGCCGTTAAGCTGTTCATTGTGTGTTTCTCTTTCTATGAAAAATACGTAGGCCTATGCATGTTTCCTTGGATTTCTCTCTCCCTCCACACCTTATCTCTCTCTCTCTGTCTCTATGTCTCTCTCTCTCTCTCTCTCTCTCTCTCTCTCTCTCTCTCTCTCTCTCTCTCTGTCTCTATGTCTCTCTCTCTCTTCTCTCTCTCTCTCTCTCTCTCTCTCTCTCTCTCTCGCTCTCTCTCTCTCTCTCTCTCTCTCTCTCTCTCTCTCTCTCTCTCTTCTCTCTCTCTCTCTCTCTCTCTCTCTCTCTCTCTCTCTCTCTCTCTCTCTCTCTCTCTCTCTCTCTCTCGCATCTGGACAGGCGTGAAACAGATGGGTCTGCTGCAGTCCCCGTAGGCAGACACACACACACAGACACAACGCTGTTCCATTTCCTTGCCTCACGCAACTTCTCATCCCTACATCTCCCCATGCCAAGCCACCCCTCTATCTCCCCCTTCCCCGTTGGTTGCACCCTCTCTAGGGACATTTGAGGACTTCTGGGTCCTATGCCCCTTTCCTCTCCTCCCCACCCATCCAACTTACCCTAACACCCTGTCCTTCCCCCAGTTCTTAGTGAGTGAGTGTGTTTGTGTCTGAGTGTCTGTTGAGGAGGGGTGCGCCCCCATGGCAACACATTCCTGTTCTCCACTCACTGGCTCTGATCTTTCTCTCTTCTCCTCCTTTCATCCCTCTCTCCTCTCATCGTCCTCCCTCCATCTCCCCTCCGTCT
>NW_028163458.1:0-1000 GCF_964263955.1 Coregonus lavaretus
AGAAACATCCTCTGAGCAGGTTTGAGCTAAACAAGGTGCAGCACTAATCACTGAAATGGAAATGTCCTCCCGATCGGCAGGGGAAAAAATAAATAAATGCTGTGACCGTGGTAAACTGTGGATGCGATATCCATAACTGGGACAAAACAACTACCTCTGCAGAATCTAGACGCACAGGCCACAAATCCATTTGTGGATAAGAAATGCATAGGTTATTCTCCCAATTTATTTCAGCGGTTCTGAAGCCTCTCTCTGCCTGAATCTGATTGCTTTGCGTCACAATAGCCATTAATAATATCATAGTGCCTCTCATTGAAGAGGGAAATTACTGTGGGTGTTAGGGTTAGGTTGCTGCCGCGAGAGTGAAACCTTTCATTAATGATGCACTGCATCCTGGGTAGCTGGTTAACCTTTGGTTGACACCCTGACTTCAGCGTTTAGTCACTGACTCAGAAATCTCTCACGAACGATGGACTGAATGGAGAAATCAAACCAATCAGTCTCTTTGTGATCGCTGTAAACCAAGCCCCCCAAAGTGCTACCTTAAGGTATGTGTGTGTATGTGTGTGTGTGTGTGTGTGTGTGTGTGTGTGTGTGTGTGTGTGTGTGTGTGTGTGTGTGTGTGTGTGTGTGTGTGTGTGTGTGGGTGTGGGTGGGTGTGTGTGTGTGCTGGTATATGTATGATTGTAAGTCGCTCTGGATAAGAGTGTCTGCTAAATGATGCAAATGTAAAATTGTGATCTGACATTTCAACAGGCGATTCCACCATAAGGGAAGCAAACTTGAAATACAGGCAGTAGGGTTGAATGTTTGAAGGGTTGAAGGGTTGGTAGGGTTGAAGGGTTGGAAGGGTTGAAGGGTTGAAGGGTTGGAAGGGTTGAAGGGTTGGAAGGTTTGAAGGGTTGAATGTTTGAAGGGTTGGAAGGGTTGGAAGGGTTGAAGGGTTGAATGTTTGAAGGGTTGAAGGGTTGGAAGGGTTGAAGGGTTGGAAGGATTGAAG
>NW_028163457.1:0-26636 GCF_964263955.1 Coregonus lavaretus
AGTGGAGGCTCCTCAGAGGAGGAAGGGGAGGACCATCCTCCTCAGTGAATTTCATAAAAATCTAAATAGTGAAATATTTAAAAAGTTATCATTTTTAACTAAAACTAGCCTATACTAAATATATTCACGTCACCAAATAATTGATTAAAACACACTGTTTTGCAATGAAGGTCTACAGTAGCCTCAGCAGCAATCTGTAGGGTAGCACCATGGTGTAGCCGGAGGACAGCTAGCTTCTGTCCTCCTCTGGGTACATTTACTTCAATACAAAACCTAGGAGGCTCATGGTTCTCACCCCCTTCCATAGACTTAAACAGTAATTGTGACAACTTCCGGAGGACGTCCTCCAACCTATCAGAGCTCTTGCACCTAATCAAAGGGTCAGAGAATGAATCTAGTACTGAAAGCATAAGCTACAGCTAGCTAGCACTGCAGTGCATAAAAGGTGGTGAGTAGTTGACAATAGTGAACAGTTTCCAACAAATTAATTTCCTCCCCCCAATTTTTTTTTGTACTTAGCTAGCTAATGCAGCTAGCTAGTTTAGTCTACTGAAACACCCGGCTCAAACAGAGAGGGATGCTATGATAGCTAGCTGTCTATGGCTATCCAACATTGGAACTCTTCCAAGTGAAGGTAAGCTTTTTGGTTTTATTAATTTATTGCCACCGGGGCCCGCCGGTGTAACTGCTAAACTGCTTTCTGATTGTAGACTGTACTGCATGATCGTAGCGGGTTTACTAACACGTTAGTTCTAGTAGCTCTAGTTGACTATGACATGGCAATGATGTAGGCTGTGTGTAGCGGTTAGTGGTCATGATAGGAAGGTTTGGCTTGGCTTGGTCACAGACAGCTGATGTGTTGTGCACTGAAGTCCACAAGCAAAGTGAAAAGGTGAGAGGAGGAGAGCGCGTAGATAGTTGCGAGAAGGAGTTATATATATACAGTGAGGGAAAAAAGTATTTGATCCCCTGCTGATTTTGTACGTTTGCCCACTGACAAAGAAATGATCAGTCTATAATTTCAATGGTAGGTTTATTTGAACAGTGAGAGACAGAATATCAACAAAAAAATCCAGAAAAACGCATGTCAAAAATGTTATAAATTGATTTGCATTTTAATGAGGGAAATAAGTATTTCACACCCTCTCAATCAGAAAGATTTCTGGCTCCCAGGTGTCTTTTATACAGGTAACGAGCTGAGATTAGGAGCACACTCTTAAAGGGAGTGCTCCTAATCTCAGTTTGTTACCTGTATAAAAGACACCTGTCCACAGAAGCAATCAATCAATCAGATTCCAAACTCTCCACCATGACCAAGACCAAAGAGCTCTCCAAGGATGTCAGGGACAAGATTGTAGACCTACACAAGGCTGGATTGGGCTACAAGACCATCACCAAGCAGTTTGGTGAGAAGGTGACAACAGTTGATGCGATTATTCGCAAATGGGAGAAACACAAAATAACTGTCAATCTCCCTCGGCCTGGGGCTCCATGCAAGATCTCACCTCGTGGAGTTGCAATGATCATGAGAACGGTGAGGAATCAGCCCAGAACTACACGGGAGGATCTTGTCAATGATCTCAAGGCAGCTGGGAGCATAGTCACCAAGAAAACAATTGGTAACACACTACGCCGTGAAGGACTGAAATCCTGCAGCGCCCGCAAGGTCCCCCTGCTCAAGAAAGCACATATACAGGCCCGTCTGAAGTTTGCCAATGAACATCTGAATGATTCAGAGGAGAACTGGGTGAAAGTGTTGTGGTCAGATGAGACCAAAATCAAGCTCTTTGGCATCAACTCAACTCGCCGTGTTTGGAGGAGGAGGAATGCTGCCTATGACCCCAAGAACACCATCCCCACCGTCAAACATGGAGGTGGAAACATTATGCTTTGGGGGTGTTTTTCTGCTAAGGGGACAGGACAAATTCACCGCATCAAAGGGACGATGGACGGGGCCATGTACCGTCAAATCTTGGGTGAGAACCTCCTTCCCTCAGCCAGGGCATTGAAAATGGGTCGTGGATGGGTATTCCAGCATGACAATGACCCAAAACACACGGCCAAGGCAACAAAGGAGTGGCTCAAGAAGAAGCACATTAAGGTCCTGGAGAGGCCTAGCCAGTCTCCAGACCTTAATCCCATAGAAAATCTGTGGAGGGAGCTGAAGGTTCGAGTTGCCAAACGTCAGCCTCAAAACCTTAATGACTTGGAGAAGATCTGCAAAGAGGAGTGGGACAAAATCCCTTCTGAGATGTGTGCAAACCTGGTGGCCAACTACAAGAAACGTCTGACCTCTGTGATTGCCAACAAGGGTTTTGCCACCAAGTACTAAGTCATGTTTTGCAGAGGGGTCAAATACTTATTTCCCTCATTAAAATGCAAATCAATTTATAACATTTTTCACATGCGTTTTTCTGGATTTTTTTGTTGTTATTCTGTCTCTCACTGTTCAAATAAACCTACCATTAAAATTATAGACTGATCATGTATTTGTCAGTGGGCAAATGTGCAAAATCAGCAGGGGATCAAATACTTTTTTCCCTCACTGTACAATGATCAAAGTGATCATGCTGTTTTTATGTGGCTGCTATGAAAGTGATCAGTGGTGTATTCATTCCCCAATTCTGTTGAAAAACGTTTCTTAAACAGAAGCAGACGGAACGAAACGGGGACAAACATACCTGAATTTGTACAATAGAAACTCTCATTTGCAACTGTTGGACTAATGATTACGCCCTAGATCAGCCTAGATGCAGGCAAGAGTGTGCAAGGCGGTATTGAATATGTCACTGTCTGTCACCTTGATTACTGAACAATTATCTCGACCTGTGCACCTATGTTGTCAATTTTAATTCATAGGCTAGGTTGTAGCAACCTCATGATGAGTACAGGGAAAAAAGCAAGTATCATTTAGTAGCCTAAACCTATCAATGTATATACACTATATACATTGAGCTGGGTGAACGGAATATGAATGACATTCATCCAATACGCTGTAATAGAAATAAGGCCATGCAGCATTACCCAACCTCACCCCATCCAACCCACACCCCAATATATTTATCTGCCCCTCTTTCCCATGAGTGTGGAAAAGTCTGTTCACAACCAGACTACTTGTGATTCCCTTTTTCTGTCCCTCCCTCCCTCCCTCCCTCCCTCCCTCCCTCCCTCCCTCCCTCCCTCCCTCCCTCCCTCCCTCCCTCCCTCCCTCCCTGTGATTCTATTGTTTTGTCCCTACTCTCTCTCTTTCTCTTTCTTTCTCTCTCTATCTCCCTCCCTCCCATCCTCACCTCATTCTCTCCTGTGAACCTCAAATATGATTTGAATGCCATTTTTCCTAAAGTGGCGTGAAGGATGGCAGCGTGGCTGAAGAGAGCAGCCGCAGCAAAATTCTTCTCTGACTACACAGGCCAGGCGGGGGATGCAGAGTAAAGACAAAGTGACAAGCTGAATCGAGGAACTAGTAGAAATAGTTAAATATTTCAGGAAGGTCAGGGGGAGCAGCTGCTTTCTGCTTGGGAGTGGCAGTGTGTGATGACTGAGGTTTTATGCTTGGTTGTTCATATAGTCCCATTCGGACTGACATTCTGTGCAGAGAGCAACACAGAGGAGGACATAGGCAGGGTGACACATGAAGGGATGCAGGGTGAGGCAGAGCAGAGGGAGGGGAAGCAAGATGAGAGAGGAAGAGTGAGAGAGAGGAAGAGTGAGGCAGGGAGAAAGGGGAGAAGAGGAGGAGAGACAAGAGGATGGAATGGAGAGGCAAGGTAAGGCTGAAGGCTTCCCTCTCTCCTCTCTCTGCCTCTCGCACTCTCTCAATTCAAAGGGCTTTATTGACATGGGAAACATATGTTTACATTGCCAAAGCAAGTGAAATAGATAATAAACAAAAGTGAAATAAACAATACAAAATTAACAGTAAAAATTACACTCACAAAAGTTCCAAAGGAATAGAGACATTTCAAATGTCATATTATGGCTATATACAGTGTTGTAATGATGTGCAAATAGTTAAATATGGGTTGTATTTACAATGGTGTTTGTTCTTCACCCTTTTCTTGTGGCAACAGGTCACAGATCTTGCTGCTGTGATGGATGGCACACTGTGGTATTTCACCCAATAGATATGGGAGTTTATCAGAATTGGATTTGTTTTCAAATTCTTTGTGGGTCTGTTTAATCTGACAGAAATATGTGTCTCTAATATGGTCATACATTTGGCAGGAGGTTAGGAAGTGCAGCTCAGTTTCCACCTCATTTTGTGGGCAGTGTGCACATAGCCTGGCTTCTCTTGAGAGCCAGGTCTGCCTATGGCAGCCTCTCTCAAAGGCAAGGCTATGCTCATTCCCCTCAAAATGAGGTCTTAATTTTGGGTACATAGTCTTAATTTTGGGTCAGTCACACAGGTCAGGTATTCTGCCACTCTGAACTCTCTGTTTAGGGCCAAATAACATTATAGTTTGCTCTGTTTAAAAAACACATTTATTTCCAATGTTTCAAGTAATTATCTTTTTGTTTTCTCATGATTTGGGTTGGTCTAATTGTGTTGCTGTCCTGGGGCTCTGTGGGGTCTGTTTCTGTTTGTGAACAGAGCCCCAGAACCAGCTCTCTCTCTCGGCAGTGTTAATATTGATGATGTGATTGGTTTCATAACCACTTTTAACCTGGTCTAAAAGACTTGCAAGCATGTGTGGGTATAAAGGGGTCTGAGTCATGGCGATAGTGTGTGGTAGGTACACTCCTCCACTTCTACACTTCTCTGCCTCTGTTCCATCTATACCCACTGTGTATGTGGTCTATATCTATATGGCTATAGCAGCGTGACTGGGGTATGTTGTGGTTGTCTGGTAGTGCAGTGAACAGATAAGGCCTCTCACCCACTTCTAACCAGACTACAAGTTACCTGTGTTCATGGTTATTATAATAATAATAATAATAATAATAATAATAATATGCCATTTAGCAGACGCTTTTATCCAAAGCGACTTACAGTCATGTGTGCATACATTTTTACGTATGGGTGGTCCCGGGGATCGAACCCACTACCCTGGCGTTACAAGCGCCATGCAATACCAATTGAGCTACAGAGGACCACATGGTAAAAACTCTTCCTGTGTGTTATACTGGCATATTGGCATATTATACTGTTTGTTTACATTACACTTCGGTCACAGATAGAACAATGAGGCAGATATTTCACCGGATGTATAAATGTGAAGCCTGCGCTTGGCGTTTCCACTCAGAGAGGGAGCCCAGTGGCCGGTAATGGGAGAAGATGGAACGAGATGGATTTTGGCCGACATTCTGCTAATTTTCTCATCAATGAAACATTTGATCTCAATACAGTTTTCTGTTCCCAAAACTAGAATCTGTTACGAACAGAGTGGACAAAGATTTGTAAACTTTACCCTTTGCCCAATTTTTTTTTTTTTATTGCGTTGTTTAGGAGTGGAAAGGTGAATTTAGTTATTGCACACTCGCACTTCAGAGTAGGCGTTCCCTAACGGAAATATGCAAATGTAGGCTAGAACGCGCCAATAGGATCTCGCTAGCTTGTGCTTGGCTATGCCCACCTAGGCTGTGGCCTATCTTGGTTAAGTTATAAAAATCTTTGCCTTGTTGCAGGGGAGGGCCTGCAGAGAACAGACAAACTCACTCACTCACTCACTCACTCACTCACTCACTGGTGGAGGTGAAAGGAAGCTTAATTAAAACCAGTTTAACTATCTCAAAAGTAAATTGCATGTGCTTGTTTGTGCTGGGACGTACACTAAAAAGATAAAAGACAGAAAGGGGGAAAAACAAAATGATGATAGGGAGAGGGAGAAGGAAACATGGCAGATGGGCGGCAGGGAGCCTAGCAGTTAGAGCGTTGGGCCACTAACCAAAAGGTCGCTAGTTCAAATCCCCTTGCTGACAAGGCAAGGCACTAGAGCCATAATTGCTCCAGGGTTGCCGTTGATAATGGCAGACCCTGTGAACCCACTCTCCGAGGGTCTCAGGGGGTGTTGGAATATGCAAAAACTAATTTCCAATTCACACTTGTACATATGTGAAATAGGACAAATATAAGCACGCGCACATTATTAATGTTATAATCCAAACTGTAGTTTGCCGACGCTCCTGAATTCAGCGTCCCGAGTGGACTGGGTGTGTCAGAGCCCGCCAGGGAATTGGCTGTGTGTGTGTTTCTTTGTGTGTGTGTGTGTGTGTTATCTGTGTATATGCTATGCATGCCTGTGTGTGTTTCTTTGAGGGTGTCTTTTGGCTGTGAGTGATTGAGTGAGTGAGTGAGTGAGTGAGTGAGTGAGTGAGTGAGTGAGTGAGTGAGTGAGTGAGTGAGAGAGAGAGAGAGACTTACTTTTTTAAGTTTAGGCATTCATTCCGACGCGTTAAGACTAAGGTTTGGGATAGGGTTAACACACACACACACACACTGGAAACACAAGGTGCTGGGATTCAGTCAGCTTGTGTATGAATGTGGGAAGAGAGTGTGTGTTTGTGTGTGTGTGTGAACCCTCCCCTTTTAACACCCTCTGATACCCTGACTGTCAGTTTGGTGAGAATCACACCTGTTATCGCCATAGACATCACACTCCAGTGTGTGTGTCTGTCTGCGCATGTGTACTTGTGCTCGTGTGTGTGTCTTAGCCTTCTGTCTGCTGCTGTTCCCTTAGGGGTGCGTTCAGAGGCTAGCATTGATTCACACTTGACACCATCTCCAGCTGCATCCACAGAGAGTGGGGGGGATCGGTGACGATGTGTTGAATGCAGCTGTAGTTTTATAGGGTTGCCAAGTTGGACCGAACTCATCATGAAAATCCCTTCAACTTTATCCAGGTATTCTACAATCTCCCAGAATAGCTTTAGTGCTCACCAGGCGGTAGAGCCCAATTCTGGGAAGCCCAATGTAGCAACCCTAGATTGCTAGCACACTGGTGTGGGTGTTACTTCGCTAACTGCTAACTTTATTGACAGTAGGAGATGTGATGTGATGTGTGCTAAGTTAAAGTAGCAGCTGTGGGAAATGGCTACTGTTGCGCTGTATGCTAAGCTAATGTAGTGTTGTGCTGCTTTAGGAGCTACGGCTACTGCTGTGCTGTATACTAAGCTAATGTAGCACTGTGCTACTTTGGGGGACATGGGTGTAATGGAGCAGAGAGAGATTACTGTTCTACATTACCTTCATTATCTCTGTGGTCGTTGCTGAAGAGAGAACAATATCACGTTAGCTTATAATGGGATTGTTCTTAAAGGCAGTGTGTGTGTGCGTGTTTTGGCTAGTCATGCGTGGGATGTTCCAAGGGATACAAACAGACATACAAGCGCAGACCCTTTTAATGTGGGTCATTTGGCTATACAGTATCTTTCTCATACAAAATACTCATCTCACACAGGTCGCACTCTACACACACTCAATAGGCCTACACACCAAACTCACTCACTGCTCTCAAACTAGGCCAAACTATAAACCTCATTTGAGAAGTTTTATTCTGGATTTGTATATAGGAAACTTGTAATTTTTTTATAATTATCTTTGCCCTGTTAACTTATCGTGACGACATCCAAGCTCTCTTACGCACAAGGAAGTAATATAATTCTAAACAGCAATGTAATTTTTTTCAGTGTTTGCTGCTAGCAGTAAGAAGTCATAATCTTTTTTAAATCAAAATGTCAATTTATATTTAAAGTCTATCGGCTGTGCCTTGTTGGAGCCACCACTAGCTCTCCCCCCCTCCCATTCTCTCTTTCTCCCCCTCTCCCTTTCCCTCTTCTTTCTCTCTCTGCCCCTGTCTTCCCCTTCTTCTCCCTTTCGCTTTTCCTCTCTCTCTTTCTCCTTCTTACTCTCTTTTTTTCCCCGATTCTTGTCTCTAACTGGCTTGTGTCTATATGTAGAGCCAAGACCCTGCTTGATTGATGATGAGTGAGAGTGTCAGACTGATTGACTGGATTGCTTGATTAGAAGGCAGTGCTATCTCTTCTATCTCCTTGAGTGTGTTATCTGTGTAATATGTCAAGAGACACTGGCCTTCCCTCCCTACCTATGCCCATCTCTCCCGTCAGCCCTCCCTCCCCTCACCTCCTCTTCTTTCATCTCACTTCACCCCTCCTCTCCCCCAGACAGTGTGCCTCTGTTTGGGGTATAGTAGGTTTTCCTCCCATTCCGCCTGGTCGTATGGAGCTTTAAGGCAGCCATTCCATTATGGGCCAATCTGGCCCAGTCATGTCACCATCAGTGGGCTGTTACCACACTGGGCTGCTGTTGACAGGCAAACAATGGCAACACTCCAGCTATTAACAGTCAACTGGAGTTGAAGAATAGACAGAGACCTCATGTGGATCTGAGAGTGTGAGTGTGTGTGTGTGTGTGTGTGTGTGTGTGTGTGTGTGTGTGTGTGTGTGTGTGTGTGTGTGTGTGTGTGTGTGTGCTTGATTGCATGCGTGTGTTAGTGAGTGTGTGTTGCTCAGGCTCCTGTGGTCAGTGTCTAGTATGGAGACTGTTGTGTAGGTGAGTATGTGTCTACTCCGAGTACAGCAGGGCCCAAAGGCAGACATTTCTGGAGCTTTTGACAGAAGTCACGTTCTCTGTTCTCTCTAAGAAGGAGCTGGCCATCTGGAAACACAGCAAGGAGTAGAGAAGGAAGGGCGAAGGACATAATACACTTATTCTGTTACTTACTCTCTTTGCTCTTGCTTCCATCTTAAACTACCCCACTCTTTTCAGCCTCCCTCTCAATCTCTTATAATGTAGTACCATGTGACTAGACACTCTCGAAGTCTGTAATAAACTCTCATTCACTCTCACTGGTTGTCTTTTTTCACTGTATGTCTGGGCAACATATAATTGAGAGGCTACAGAAAGTGAAGCTTTGGCACACACTTGAAAGCGCTGTAAAAAATATAATATAACATATACTATGATTGATTGATTAAACAAACTCCTGTTGTTATTGGTACTTTTGATCAACGTGTATGCTACTTGTTATTCAAATCCCTGAGCACAATTGTATGTTATTTATCTTTAGCTGTAATGCTCACTGTTTCCATGTTTCTTTCCAGGCTGAGAGAGGGAGGATTTCCCTCTTGTATTACCTGGCTGACCAGTGAGGTCTCCTAGTATTGAGGGGTTTCTTTTCCCATTGACTGAATTTCAGACAGCGAACCTGGTGAGTAACCAATGGGAATTCTTAGCTTTCAAATATCTGGAGGTCATTGGCAACTTTGCAGTTTGTGTGAGTGTGTATGTGCATGTATGTTTGTCTGTAATGTGCGTGTGTGTGTGTGTGTGTGTGTGCGTGCGTTAGTTCATTGCTCGCAGTAATGTACAGTAATGTACACCAGAGCCATTGATATGAGCTAGTTATTACCACATCATGTCTGATTTTACACATACGTCTCAGTAGGGGTAATCCTGTTATTGGATCTCTGCATTGGTGATACATACACACACATACACACCCTGCAAGTTGCGGGGAAGATAGGTCCGCTTGTGTGTGAATGTGGAAGGGTGTATGCCTGTGTCTATGCGTGTGAATGTGTGTTTCTAACTGTACCCTGCGAAGCTGCGTATAATGTGGTTCAATCAGCCTCGGAGCAGCAGCACTAGACTGGGTCTTTCTGCTGATATCTGTGTTGTTATCCACTATCTCTCAGCCTGCTGTCTGCCTGGCCTCCATTACTTTGATCCATGCACACTTAACATTGCTGCAAATTGCTTGGCTTTAGATTCATCCTCATTAAACATTTAAAACACAATCTATATTCACAGCCAGATGTGGTGATGTGTGGGTAAGTTTGTTTGTTTGTGTGTGTGTGTGTGTGTGTGTGTGTGTGTGTGTGTGTGTGTGGTGTGTGTGTGTGTGTGTGTGTGTGTGTGTGTGTGTGTGTGTGTGTGTGTGTGTGTGTGTGTGAGTGATGCGCGGGTTGAGTCATAACCCGCAGTCCCCGCGGTTATATCCACGGGCCATGCATGAAATATTGTGTGGATGAAGGGCGGGCGGATTGACTAAAGAGAAAACGATACCTTAAAAAATCCATAAATGTATCATTCATGTGCAATTTATATCTATAGGCTACATTGAGGTTTTTCTTTCACTGTTTTAGGCTATCTGGCATTAGTGCGTAAGCTTTAGGGCATAACTGTACGCGCGCCAAATAGCCTACATGCCAATCGCCAAATGCTTTTGGGAATGGGCAAAAAAAAGTTAACATCGATCCACGGAGGGAGGGAGGGAGGGAGGTGGAGAGGGAGGGAGTGAGAGAGGGACATTTCTAAAAACCTGTTTTTGCTTTGTCATTATGGGGTATTGTGTGTAGATTGATGAGGGAAAAAAACAATTTAATCCATTTTAGAATAAGGCTGTAACGTAACAAAATGTGGAAAAGTGAAAGGGTCTGAATACTTTCCGAATACACTGTATCTGTACTGCCAAGATGGGGGGCCTTTAAAAAGGGCTGCAACGAAGGGCAGACCACACTCCCTGCCACGTCCACCACCTAAGCCCCTTTTTATCCAGACAAAACCCGGGAAATGGAATGAGCGTGTGTGTGTGAGCACTAGGGCTGACCCCATTTAGTCGACTGGTAGATTGTTTGGTCGATAGGCTGTTGGTCGACCGAGATTTCTTTAGTCGAGCAATAGCAAAAAATTAATACAAATATCATGGTGTACAAGACACCTGTCTGATTTACGCCTGTCTGAGTGGACTAATCCATTGTGGAAGCCGTGGGGATGGCACAGTCCATCAGACTAAGACGTGCTACTAAAATTGTTTATGGTTATATTACATACAGTTGAAGTCGGAAGTTTACATACACCATTTACATTTTCACAATTCCTGACATTTAATCCTAGTAAAAATTCCCTGTCTTAGGTCAGTTAGGATCACCACTTTATTTTAAGAATGTGAAATGTCAGAATAATATTAGAGAGAATGAATGGAGTATGCTTGGGGTCATTGTCCATTTGGAAGACCCATTTGCGACCAAGCTTTAACTTCCTGACTAATGTCTTGAGATGTTGCTTCAATATATCCAAATAAATGTCCTTCCTCATGATGCCATCTATTTTTGAAGTGCACCAGTCCCTCCTGCAGCAAAGCACCCCCACAACATGATGCTGCCACCCCCGTGCTTCACGGTTGGGATGGTGTACTTCGGCTTGCAAGGCCCCCCTTTTTCCTCCAAACATAACGATGGTCATTATGGCCAAACAGTTCTATTTTTGTTTCATCAGACCAGAGGACATTTCTCCAAAAGTAATGATCTTTGTCCCCATGTGCAGTTGCAAACCGTAGTCTGGCTTTTTTATGGCGGTTTTGGAGCAGTGGCTTCTTCCTTGCTGAGCGGCCTTTCAGGTTATGTCGATATAGGACTAATTTTACTGTGGATATAGATACTTTTGTACCTGTTTCCTCCAGCATCTTCACAAGGTCCTTTGCTGTTGTTCTGGGATTGATTTGCACTTTCCGCACCAAAGTACGTTTATCTCTAGGAGACAGAACGCGTCTCCTTCCTGAGCGGTATGACGGCTGCGTGGTCCCATGGTGTTTATACTTGCATACTATTGTTTGTACAGATGAACGTGGTACCTTCAGGCGTTTGGAAATTGCTCCCAATGATGAACCAGACTTGTGGAGGTCTACAATTTTTTATTTATTTTTTATTTTCTGAGGTCTTGGCTGATTTCATTTGATTTTCCCATGATGTCATCATTTTCTGGAATTTTCCAAGCTGTTTAAAGGCACAGTCAACTTAATGTATGTAAACTTCTGACCCACTGGAATTGTGATACAGTGAATTTTAAGTGAAATAATCTGTCTGTAAACAATTGTTGGAAAAATGACTTGTGTCATGCATAAAGTAGATGTCCTAACCGACTTGCCAAAACTATAGTTTGTTAACAAGAAATGTTTTACTCCAACCTAAGTGTATGTAAACTTCCGACTACAACTATATGTTTTGTGCGTATGAATTGGATATTGCCAAATGCATCATAAAAAAATAGATTTAGCCTATTTTAATGCAACCCTTGCTGTTAATAGATTGCAAAGCAGCATACAACTGACCTAAACGTTTGGAAATGATAAGTTAACTTTCTCATCCATAGCCTTAAAACACTGAAGGCTGGGGGGCATTTAGGACGTACTGCGGATCGCTAACATATCCTAATGATTATGATCACACTTCCTCAATTCAAATATTATGGTGACACCATACCAAAAATGGTTTGGTATGGTTTAGAAACTTGGGAACCATGCTCGAGTTATCAGTGTGGCCCCATCACCTGGACATGTTGAAATAGTGTATTTTCATGCCTAGTATAAAAACCTCCAGGCTTCCGTCATAACTGTCAATTTATTTAAAAAATTAAATAATTCCAGAGGGCAGTTTGGAATAAACAAATCCAGTCCGAATCATGTTCTGGAATAATGGACATTCTGGAGTAATAATTACATAATCAACACTCTCTAGTAATACTAGTCCCGTGCGAATAGGTCTTTGGTCACGTGCATGCGATGCATATATGTGGCACGTAAAGAGAGCAAGGGTTGAGGGAATAGGGAATGTTTTTCCTAAACAAATGAGGGATTTCGGTTACAGAACTTTTCAGTCAGAAATGGCTGTAATTATGTTGCAGCTTCAGCAACACGGACAGCGCGATAAACACTTTGATGTTCTGTGGCGGTCGCTGCAGCAGGGAGGAGAGCGAGACAACGGGTGCTAGTCACACAGTCAGTCTCTGTCTTTCTTTTTTTTTAACACAGTGCAGCAAGTCTGAGCCTGGCAAGGCACAATCAAAACATTTGATTGTGCCGGGCCATTTCTGTGTCTTAATTATTTAATCAAAGAGTGTGCTTAAAGCATCAGACAAGCTCAGTGAATAAAGCTTATTTGATTAAAACACATAGGATGTGTCAATTTATTGTTTAAAAATGTCAACTAATTGATTGGTCGAAAGAACAGAGGACTCTTTGTTGACCAATATATTTTTTAGTCGGGGACAGCCCTATTGAGCATGCATGTGTGGGTGGGTGCGTGTGTTCATCCATTGTTAAACACACTCTCTCCC
This sequence comes from Coregonus lavaretus, assembly GCF_964263955.1. Lineage (NCBI taxonomy): Eukaryota > Metazoa > Chordata > Actinopteri > Salmoniformes > Salmonidae > Coregonus > Coregonus lavaretus. The sequence continues at coordinate 13,073 of NW_028163457.1, forward strand.
GGTCGTGCTGTATGACAGGCTATATATCCTGTGAGACTCATGTAAGGTCTCTGTCAGGGCATTGGATCGTAATTAACTTGAGCTCTTAGTATAACCATTTACACTGGTACGTGGGTGGTGGGGATTTGATGTGGTTCACAGGCTTCCACAGGCCCTTACCTCCACTAACACCACACATATGCGTGCATGCTCACAGCAGCGCGCACACACACACACACACACACACACACACACACACACACACACACACACACACACACACACACACACACACACACACACACACACACACACACACACACACACACACACACACACACAGCATCCCACTGGTCCTCTCCTTCACAGGAGCCAGACATATCATTACAGAGCTGACCGGTCAGGGTTAGGGGTTCCTTCTACAATACCTCTCTTGCCCTCCCCTGCCCCCTACCCCTTGACCTCTGACCCCTGGCCAGTGAAAGTGGAGGGAGCTTATTATCTTTAGCACTGCCTGATTGGCTCTCCCACAGGGCTTAGAGGGTCAGGTAGTGTGCTGACTGTACACTTTACACAGGGGAGGTTAGAGTATCTCAGAATACCTCCGAGCCTGCTGTGCTGTGTGCTTATGGTCAGTGCCATGCAGTGCCTCAGGGACCATGGCTGCTCATATAGGCTATGAGATATTCTCTACTTTCAACTTGGAGAATCCATATAGAACTCAGTGGTACCTTCTCCTTAGCAGATGAGTTACTGACTGGCAGGGATAATGATGATATTCCCATTTTGGGGGTTGTGTATCGGTACAATGAGTGTACAAAATATTAGGAACACCTTCCTAATATTGAGTTGCACCTCCTTTTGCCCTCAGAACAGCCTCAATTCGTCGGGGCATGGACTCTAGAAGGAAGTCAAAAGCGTTCCAGAGGGATGCTGTCCCATGTTTGACTTCAATGCTTCCCACAGTTGTGTCAAATTGGCTGGATGTCTTTTGGGTGGTGTGGACCATTCTTGATACAAACTGTTGAGCGTGAAAAACCCAGCAGTGTTACATTTGACATTGTAGTCATTTAGCAGAGGCTTTTATCCAGACGACTTACAGTTGCATTCATCTTAAGATAACTAGATGAGACAACCACATGTCACAGTCAAACATACAGGATACGAACATTCCATTCCAGTTTAACAGTGGATATATAACGTAAAAAAACAACAACATTTGAATACACATCTAAAATCTATGAATAAAACATCTGAGAATAGTGATATTTTACACACACATGAAAATACCCATAAGCAATCATTTCTGATGAAAAAACACAAATGTGAAAAATTAGTTGACATAGCGTTTTGGAAATAAACTCTTCATATTGAAAGAGGAAAAATGAAGGAAGATATTAAAAGAGAGGAAATGTGATTCATACAGGCTCATAATGGAAGTCTCTCCTCTCCCTGAAGTGAGCATCCTCACCCCTTCCTTTCCTCCTCACCCCTCTCTACACTTCTGCTGTCCTCATTGCCTTTCTTCCCCTCTCTCCATCTCTAAACCTACCTCCACCCATTCTCCTCCCTCTTCTCTGCTCCCCTTTGAATTCCCCTTACTCCCCTCCTCTTGTCCATCTTATCCACTCCTCCTCTCCTCCTCCTCTCATCCACTACTCTTTCAGAGAGAAAAATGCCTCTCATCTTCTGCTTTGGAAGGTAAGAAATGGTGCTTCTGCTCCACTGGGGAAATAAATTCTACCCCATCCTTTATCATCCCTCTCTCCACTGCACTCCACTCCTCTCTTTTCCCCTCCATAAACAGTCCCTCTTTCCTCCCCCTTTTCCCATAAGGCCTACTGTCACACTTCCATCTCTCTTTCTCTTCCCCTCTCTCTCGCTCTCTCTCTATCTCTCTCGCTCTCTCCCTCTCCCTCTCTGTTCCTCTATTGGTCCTCTGTAGCTCAGCTGGTAGAGCACGGCGCTTGTAACGCCAGGGCAGTGGGTTCGATCCCCGGGACCACCCATACACAAAAATGTATGCACGCATGACTGTAAGTCGCTTTGGATAAAAGCGTCTGCTAAATGGCATATTATTTTTATTTATTATTTATAAACCCTCACAGTTTACTCTCTCCTCTCATACAGGGAGACTTTCTCTGATATTACATGTTCTTTATGTTCATGATCTCTGTTTTTAGGGATTCATTTATTTTCTTTGAGCCCTGGCCAGCTTTGGATGATTAACTACTAAGTTAAGTTAATGATGTTGTTGTTTTTGATGGCACCGAGCCGCAGAGATAGAGTAGCCAATGTTTTATCCCTTAACCCTCATACTACCAACATATTTTACATACATTTTCTACCAACTAGCCGGCCTTCGCAACAATCATAGCAAAATAATGTAAATAATGTTATCTGAAATAAACATTTATCAAAACAGATTAGCATATTCTGTCAAATGAAAATATAATTGTTTTCCCTTATATAAAGTGCAGATTTTTTCCCAAAGTACAATCCGCATTAGTATTAAAAAGCAGATTTACCATAATTTAATTGTAGTCATTAATCATTTATTTTATTGACAAAAAGTGATTCAGCCATTGATCCTGAGAGACAATGACAAAAAATATGGTTCAGTTTTCTTTATTTACTTACCCAATAGCCAACATTAGCATCGCTGCTAGTGAAACAATGGGAGTAGTAAGGCCTATTATAGGATGCTTCAAAAAGCATGCCCAAACCCTCAGTCACTTCAAACCAAATGTTATAGCAACCAAAATACCATAACAAGTTGCACATATAGAATATTGAAGGATATTAAAGGAATTCTGGTATTAATAAAGTTTTCCATAGAATAACTATTTTTCGTAGAATACACACCAAAAAGAACAAGCTCTCACAGTATCACGTCAGAATTAGACGTTCATCCATGTTTCTCAAACGTCAAATTTCGAAGTTGTTCCAAACATTTCAAATGATTTAAGGTTAAGTTTAGGCATTAACTCAATAATTAAGGTAAGGGTTACGTTTTGGGATAGGCAAAATAAAATATATATTGCTGGATTCAAACATGCAACCTTTGGCACCAGAGGCAGATGCTTACGTCCATCCGCCATCCCGTCCACAATGCTCTAGCAAAACTGAAACCTACTTAAAAGTAACAGCGCTCACTGTTGCCCCTAGTGACCGGTTTCAATGTCATCTCCCCATGTCCTCAGACATGGATGGACATCGAATTCTGACTTGTATCACGGGTGACCTGACTGCCAATACAGCACTATGTGTACATTCAGACAGTAGCTGGTTTCAGTAGTACAGTTCTATCAAGTATTTATACCATTGACAGACCTTTATGAGCTGTTTTGACTGCAACTAAGCATATACAGTGTCTATGGTAATTTAGATTTTGTACACAATCATACCTAGTTATAATAACCAGTTACAACCACAGGTGAGTACATAAGGTGCTCCATCTGTGCAGGTGATCTGTATATCAGGTCAAGATCACTCCAACAGGTCTCCCTCCACCCTCTGACGATATGTATAACTTAATATTATGCAGAAAATAGTCTCCAGAAAAACCTGGATTTAAATAAATACCTTTTTAGATCTGCCCTAGAATAACTATTTTTCAGAGAATACAGCCCTCTGTGTAAATTCAGAGCGTATCTGAGTTCTGTATTGCAGTTATATCTAGTATTATACCATTGGAAGACTTTGTATACCATTGGAAGATTTGTATATGCACAAAAATAAGGTAATTTTAGTTTTGTACACAGTCATACGATACATGGTATAGAAAAGTACAATCTTAGGCGAGTAATGGTGAGCTATATCTATGCAGATGATCTGTCTATCTGGTCATAATCACTGATACAGGTCCCCCTCCACCCTCTGGTGGTATGGATAACTTGTTATTATGTCTCCAGAGAAACCTATCCAATAAAGGTATTATTTATCAAAATGTTGATCAATTGCACACAATTTTAACCCAACCCCTCGGAAAGACACACATTCACATACAGGTTTTGGAGAGTTGCGGGGGGCTGTCACACTGGGCGCCCCGGGGAGCTGTTAAGTACCTTGCTCAAGGGCACAACGGCATCTAGGATTTGATATCAGCAAACCTCCGGTTGCCATCTCACTTCCCACCAGATTTTTCCTGTCGGACCCGGGATTCGAACTGGCAACCCTCTGGCTCGCGTCTCTAACCGCTAGGCTACCTGCTGCCCTAAAGAAACACTAAACAATTATTTGGATTTATTAAGAACAAATTGATTGACAAAGTCATGGCATTTTTTTTATAATTGAACAAACCACCTTTGGGCTATGATAAAAAATATGCCTCTGTTAAAATGACCCCAGTCGGTAGTATGAGGGTTAAGACTCTTTCGTTCTTTCTTAATCTATTTTTTGTTTCTACCTTATACTAGGCTCATCCTACTGAGAATGTGTCATCTAATGCGCAATTGTGTTGATTCCCGACATTCGTTGGTACAGCGCATTCCCTCAGCTGATTATCAGCTGTTGTTAAACACACATGAGTCGCGAAAGACGATTCTCTTCCTCAATAGTGTGCAGCAAATTCTACTATATGAAAAGCCGAAATGAGTATGACATCCTGGCATATATCGAAATTTCACATACTATAAAATTATTTTTTCGCATACCCAAAATGTGTACTATTTAGAACACAAGTTCGGGTTTTCAGACATGTCCTTTGGTCCTTCTGTCTACCGTTCTTTCTTTCTTTCTTTCTTTCTTTCTTTCTTTCTTTCTTTCTTTCTTTCTTTCTTTCTTTCTTTCTTTCTTTCTTTCTTTCTTTCTTTCTTTCTTTCTTTCTTTCGCTCTCTCTCTCTCTCTCTCTCTCTCTCTCTCTCGCTCTCGCTCTCTGTATACCACCATAGCACATAGTTCTATGAATTACGCATTGCTCTACAGATATGAAGACATAAGCTTGACTTTGGTGCCAGGCACTTGGGCGTTACTTTATTACTGTGTGCGTGAGTGCGTGCGTAATATTTTACTCAATCATAAAGTAGTGCAAAAGTCCATTTTTGCAAGACATCTGCTACCAGCTAAGATTTCCGCATTGGGTAAGGGTCTTGTGTAAGTCAGGGGTTACTAGGTTAGGCTATTGTGCGTGCACACACACACATTTTTGTATTGCTATTCTTGTGGGGACCAAATAATTCATTCCCAACCAAAATCCTATTTTCCCTAACCCTAAATCTAACCTTAACCTTTAACCTAACCATAACCCTAACCTTAACCCTATGCCTAACCTTAACCTCAAACCCCTAACCCTAAAACTACACCTAACCATAACTCCTAACCCTAAACCTAACCGTAACCCCTAACCCTAACCCTAACCCTAAACTTAATTCTAACCCTAACCCTAATTGTAACTCTAACCCTAAACCTAACCCCTAAGCCTAAAATAGCATATTTCTTTGTGGGGACCGGCAAAATGTCCCTTGTTTTACTATCCTTGTGAGGACTTCTGGGACCCACAAGGATAGTTGAACAAACACACACACACACAGATTGTGCAATCAGAGCCATAGTAAAGAGTCTCCTAGCTAAGTAAAGCAGATTAGTGCCCCTGTGTATCTCACTCACGAATGGAGACTCATGAGTGGTGTCCCATGGTGCACTATAATGGCGTTCCTCCCACCCTTTACGTCACTGGAGTAAGGGCCGGATTCTAAACGGATAAATGGACACAACCCTAGCTAGTGTGCTTCTGTGTGAGAGCCAATGAGTTCAGGGGGTATGGTATGGAGTTACCACAGCCACAAAGTCATAAACCCCACCAATTTCAAAATATCAGATTTAAACCTAAATCTAACCTTAACCAAACTGCTAACCTTATGCCTAACCATAACATTAAATGAAGACCAAAAAGCTAGCCACTTTTGACTTTTGGCTGTGGGAACTACTCACACACACTTTCTGATTTATGTCTTTCTCTAGGGATATAATGACTCTGCTGCTGTACATGGAGAGGTGACTGCTGTCATACGGGGATTATATGACAGTTTGTGCGTGCGTGCATACATGAGTGTGCGTGCGTGACAAGGGGAAAGTGATGATCATATATGGTATGCAGTAATTTGATCCCTCTCACCTGTCAGTTGTTGGAAGCACACAGGAATAGGGACCTGCAAACACACACACCACACTCACACACCACTCCTCCCTCTATCTACCCCTTACCTGACCCAGGTAGAGAAACAGGGCAGCCTGTGGAGCAAAATCAGCCTTAACATCCTGAACATGGTATGATTAAATGACTCAGTGAATAGAGCCAACAGCCATGCTAGCTGCGACCGCCCATGTAGCGTTAGCATGCTTGCTGTCTCTTCTATGACATACTCTATCTGATTAGTACAGATGTAGGATCTTAATTTGAACCAGTTTGCTACAGCAGGAAAATAATCCTGCAGCAACAGGAAATGTGAATTATTATGTGGATTATAATTAATGGATATTTTTTTAAGGTTTGATTTTCTTTTTCGTAAGGGAAAATCAAGTCCGAAATTTCAAAGTGGAAATTACAAACGTCAGAAGCCTTTTTAAACCTCAAATACACTACAAGCTTTGAAACAGTGAAGTTTTATTGCAACAGGGTGATCAAATTAAGATCCCACATCTGAATGTGTCATATGTCAATCATGTTGTCCTTTGCTGTTAGACCCTAAAACAGTGACGAGTGACAGTGCTTTCAGTCCACAGGACTGGGACAGAATCCACAGGGAAAGCCTCCAGAGCTCACCCTGTTTCTGTTTGTGTGTTCGTGTGTGCGTGCCTGCCTGCATGCGGATTGGCCATCTGGCAATTCCGGCGGCCCGTGGGCTTGTAAAGATTTTTTTTAAATATTGTTGCGCAATTTCTCTGTAGTCATACCAAGTATCATTAAGCTATTTGATTTTGAATTTGAAGACCCCTCGAAGTATCTCAAAAAATTTAAACAATTATTTGATGAAAAATGGTATTTGTTCTGGTATTAGCCCATACAAACAGATTGAATAACAGATTCACTACATGGAACAACAGATAGTCAGTCCCCCACAAAAAAATGTAAAGGAAGTATGTTCTGAAGTGTCTGTCCTATATCTGAGATAAATAAAAAAGATCAGGATTTTTTTTTTTATACATGCGTTTAACCCCTTATTTTAGGCACTAAACAGTCTCCATATACAGTCGAAGTCGGAAGTTTACATATACTTAGGTTGGAGTCATTAAAACTTGTTTTTCAACCACTCCATACATTTCTTGTTAACAAACTATAGTTTTGGTAAGTCGGTTAGGACATTTACTTTGTGCATGACACAAGACATTTTTCAAACAATTGTATACAGACAGATTATTTCACTTATAATTCACTGTATCACAATTCCAGTGGGTCAGAAGTTTAGATACACTAAGTTGACTGTGCCTTTAAACAGAATTGGAAAATTCCAGAAAATGATGTCATGGCTTTAGCAGCTAATTGACATCATTTGAGTCAATTGGAGGTGTACCTGTGGATGTATTTCAAGGCCTACCTTCAAACTCAGTGCCTATTTGCTTGACATCATGGGAAAATCAAAAGAAATCAGCCAAGACCTTAGAAAAAAAATAGTAGACCTCCACAAGTCTGGTTCATCCTTGGGAGCAATTTCCAAACGCCTGAAGGTACCACGTTCATCTGTACAAACAATAGTACGCACGTATAAACACCATGGGACCACGCAGCCGTCATACCGCTCAGGAAGGAGACGTGTTCTGTCTCCTAGAGATGAACGTACTTTGGTGCGAAAAGTGCAAATCAATCCCAGAACAACAGCAAAGGACCTTGTGAAGATGCTGGAGAAAACGGGTACAAAAGTATCTATATCCACAGTAAAACGAGTCCTATATCAACATAACCTGAAAGGCCACTCATTAAGGAAGAAGCCACTGCTCCAAAACCGCCATAAAAAAGACAGACTACGGTTTGCCACTGCAAATGGGGACAAAGATCGTACTTTTTGGAGAAATGTCCTACTTTTTGGAGAAAGGTGCACTTCACAAAATAGATGGCATCATGAGGAAGGAAAATCATGTGGATATATTGAAGCAACATCTCAAGACATCAGTCAGGAAGTTAAAGCTTGGTCGCAAATGGGTCTTCCAAATGGACAATGACCCCAAGCATACTTCCAAAGTATTGGAGTGGCCATCACAAAGCCCTGACCTCAATCCTATAGAACATTTGTGGGCAGAACTGAAAAAGATGTGCGAGCAAGAAGGCCTACAAACCTGACTCAGTTACACCAGCTCTGTCAGGAGGAATGGGCCAAAATTCACCCAACTTATTGTGGGAAGCTTGTGGAAGGCTACCCGAAACGTTTGACCCAAGTTAAACAATTTAAAGGCAATGCTACCAAATACTAATTGAGTGTATGTAAACTTCTAACCCACTGGGAATGTGATGAAATAAGTAAAAGCTGAAATAAATCATTCTCTCAACTATTATTCTGACATTTCACATTCTTCAAATAAAGTGGTGATCCTAACTGACCTAAGACAGGGAATTGTTACTAGGATTAAATGTCAGGAATTGTGAAAAAACGTGAGTTTAAATGTATTTGGCTAAGGTGTATGTAAACTTCCTATACTGTCACTCCATTGTTTTTTTTCAACTGGTACCGGGGGACCTTCAGATGAGTATTGTGAGGCCTAGAGCAAAACAACCGACATGTACATGTTCGTGAGAGTCCCATCTTTCTATTGTAGACCAAACCGTTCGGACGCTACAGACGATTTTGTGAAAATACCGATTTTCAGGATGTCTCATGGTCTGACAAACACCGCTCTAGCTCTGTCACCTTTCACCGCAGATGCGGAAGTGCGACATAGGCGAATGTTGTGGATTGAGACGCAACCAATGCAAAAACAAATATCTGTAGTTTAAACTGACGGATTTTGATGGGATTTTTTTTATTCTGCTAATTAGATTTTTGCGGGGGCATTGTTACATTGCTACTAGGATTGGGCGCTATCCAGATTTTCATACTGTCATACTGTGATACTCTGGCTCCATGGACTTTGATTATTTGAGCCAGGGTTGTTCATTTTCATTGTTTGGGTGTATTTCTATGTTGGGTATTCTAGTTGTTCATTTCTATGTTTGGGTATTGTTCTCGATTAGTCATATGACTCCCAATCGGAGGTAACGAGTGTCAGCTGTCGGCTCGTTATCTCTGATTGGGAGCCATATTTAAACTGTGTGGTTTCTCCTTGGTTTGTGGGTTTTTGTTCCATGTTTCTGTCAGTGTTACAGAGGACTTCACTATCGTCATTTGTTGTTTTTCGTGGTTGCTTTATTAAATAAAGTCATCATGTTCACTCCACGCGCTGCGTATTGGTCCGCTTCTTCAGACGATCGTGACAGAAAAACCCACCTTCAAAGGACCAAGCAGCGTGTCAAGCGGCAACAGGACCCAGCTCCAAAGGCTTCCTGGACATGGGAGGAGATTTTGGACGGAAAGGGGTCCTGGACTTGGGAGGAGATCCTGGATGGGATGGATCGCCGTCCATGGAGCGAAACGGTGGAGAGGCGACGGCGAGAGGAGCAACGGCGTCAGCAGGGCCATCATCGTTGGAAGGACGAGAGGCAACCCCAAAAAGTTTTTTGGGGGGGGCACATGGCTTGGACGACGGGGCTAACGGAGGCAGAGAAGGGGCGAATTCAAGAGGCAACCAGGTTACGGGGGTCACTGGCCAAAGTAGGGAAAGGAGATGTAGAGGCACGGCGTGAGAGACTGAGGTGTGTATCCAGTCCGGTCCGGCCCGTTCCAGTTCCCGGGGTAGAGCCAGTGGTGTGTGCCTCCAGTACGGTCCGGCCTGTTACAACCCCTCGCACCAAGGATACGGTGCGCTTCGCCAGCCCGGCCCGGCCTGTTCCGGCCACTCGCACCAGGGATACGGTGCGCTTCGCCAGCCCAGCCTGGCCTGTTCCGGCCACTCGCACCAGGGATACGGTGCGCTTCGCCAGCCCAGCCCGGCCTGTTCCGGCCACTCGCACCAGGGATACGGTGCGCTTCGCCAGCCCAGCCCGGCCTGTTCCGGCCACTCGCACCAGGGATACGGTGCGCGTCGCCAGCCCTTTCCCACCAGTGCCTACACCACGCCCCAAGCCTCCTGTGTGTCTCCCGAGTCCTGTGCGTCCTGTTGCTGCTCTCCGCACTAGGCTTAATGTGAGTCCCCAGGGTCCAGCATGCCCTGTTCCGGCTCTCCGCACTAGCCCTTATGTGCGTTCCCAGGGTCCAGCATGCCCTGTTGCTTCTCCCCGCACTAGCCCTGAGATGCGTGTCCTCAGCCCGGTACCTCCAGTTCCGGCACCACGCATCAGGCCTACGGTGCGTCCCCAGGGCCAAGCATGCCCTGTTGCTGCTTCCCGCACTAGCCCTGAGATGCGTGTCCTCAGCCCGGTACCTCCAGTTCCGGCACCACGCATCAGGCCTACGGTGCGTCCCCAGGGTCCAGCATGCCCTGTTGCTTCTCCCCGCACTAGCCCTGAGATGCGTGTCCTCAGCCCGGTACCTCCTGTTCCGGCACCACGCACCAGGCCTACGATGCGCCTCAGACGGCCAGAGTCTGCCGTCTGCCCAACGGGGCCTGAACTGTCCGTCTGCCCAACGCCGTCTGAACTGCCCGTCTGCCCAACACCGTCTGAACTGTCCGTCTGCCAAGCGCCGCAGGAACTGCCCGTCTGTACTGAGCCTGCAAAGCCGCCCGTCTGCCATGAGCCTTCAGAGCCGTCCGCCAGACCGGAGCCGCTAGAGCTCTCCGCCAGACAGGAGCAGCCGGAGCCTTCCGCCAGACAGGAGCAGCCAGAGCCTTCCGCCAGACAGGATCAGCCAGAGCCTTCCGCCAGACAGGATCAGCCAGAGCCTTCCGCCAGACAGGATCAGCCAGAGCCTTCCGCCAGACAGGATCAGCCAGAGCCTTCCGCCAGACAGGATCAGCCAGAGCCTTCCGCCAGACAGGATCAGCCAGAGCCTTCCGCCAGACAGGATCAGCCAGAGCCTTCCGCCAGCCAGGATCCGCCAGAGCCGTCCAGCCAGGATCCGCCAGAGCCGTCCAGCCAGGATCCGCCAGAGCCGTCCAGCCAGGATCCGCCAGAGCCAGCCAGCCAGGATCCGCCATTCAGTCCGGTGCTGCCCCTTAGTCAGGTACTGTCCCTTAGTCCGGTGCTGCCCCTTAGCCCGGTGCTGCCCCTTAGTCCGGTGCCGCCCCTTAATCCAGTGGGGTTTAATTGGGGGGTGGTCAGGTGGAGGGGGCTACGGAAGCGGATAGTGACTAAGGTGGGGTGGGGACCACGACCTGGGCCAGAGCCGCCACCATGGACAGACGCCCACCCAGACCCTCCCCTAGACTGTATGCTGGTGCGCCCGGAGTGCGCACCTTTAGGGGGGGGTACTGTGATACTCTGGCTCCATGGACTTTGATTATTTGAGCCAGGGTTGTTCATTTTCATTGTTTGGGTGTATTTCTATGTTGGGTATTCTAGTTGTTCATTTCTATGTTTGGGTATTGTTCTCGATTAGTCATATGACTCCCAATCGGAGGTAACGAGTGTCAGCTGTCGGCTCGTTATCTCTGATTGGGAGCCATATTTAAACTGTGTGGTTTCTCCTTGGTTTGTGGGTTTTTGTTCCATGTTTCTGTCAGTGTTACAGAGGACTTCACTATCGTCATTTGTTGTTTTTCGTGGTTGCTTTATTAAATAAAGTCATCATGTTCACTCCACGCGCTGCGTATTGGTCCGCTTCTTCAGACGATCGTGACACATACAGTTTCTGTACCCTACCAGGGTATACGGTATTACCAGTAATGCACACAAGGGCTAGTATTTCTTTATAAATAAATGCACAATTAATTGGCACCGTGCCAATATATCCTCCTAACACCAGCTTCGAGGGCATTATTACTTTTATAAAGCAGGTTACCAACATATTCAAATAATGATTGACATATTTTCATTAAAAACGTTATTTTGATTAATTTATTCATGCTATTTCATCCTTACACAAGATATAGTCCCGACACAAATCTAGGGTTGCTACCCAAGCCGGCTGGTCGTTCGATCTATCGGTTCGGTTGCCAGAGACGCGACCCAGTTGTTCAGTCTTTTTGTTTGCCATGTTCTATTGCCATACTGGCTGGCAAAGTTCTTATCCCTTGCTTGCTAGTTAGCATAGCTGGAGCCCTGAGCTGGATATAATTTGCCACATCTTAGATAGTTAACTTATAGTTATAAGCAGTAGCGTAGCATGCAGCCCGGTATTGAAAATCATAACATCAGTGTGTCTAAATACCCAGATATACGGTATATTGCCCAAGCCGTAAGTGCTACTGCTTTTTATTAAATGCAATCTTTTATCAATGTTTATTTGCTTCTGATTCTCAGTCTCTTCAGCCAGCGAGTGGGTCTTAGTTTATGAGCTCTAGTAAAGAGTGACTTTGGTTTCGGATTACATTACATAGACACCACCACTCTAGGCAGGAAAAGCCCGCCTATTTCACGCCTATTTATTTAGCTGAAAGGCCTGTCACTTCTTGGCAGAAAGATACAGCACTGTCAAACGAAGTACAATGCTGGAAATCTATCCGCATCCACATCAACTAGTCCCTGCATTCGGAAAGTATTCAGACCCCTTGACTTTTTCCACATTTTGTTACGTTACTGCCTTATTCTAAAATTGATTAAGTTAAATGTTTTCCTCATCAGTCTACACACAATACCCTATAATAGCAAAGCAAAAACAGGTTTTTATAAATTTGTGCAAATGTAAAAAAAAAAAAAAAGCCCCATTACTCATTACTTTGTTGAAGCGCCTTTGGCAGCGATTACAGCCTCGAATATTCTTGGGTATGATGCTACAAGCTTGGCACACCTATATTTGGGGAGTTTTTCCCATTCTTCTCTGCAGATCCTCTCAAGCTCTGTCAGGTTGGATGGGGAGAGTCGCTGCACAGCTATTTTCAGGTCTCTCCAGAGATGTTCGATCAGGTTCAAGTCTAGGCTCTGGCTGGGCCACTCAAGGACATTCAGAGACTTGTCCCGAAGCCACTCCTGCGTTGTCTTGGCTGTGTGCTTAGGGTCGTTGTCCTGTTGGAAGGTGAACCTTCGCCACAGTCTGAGGTCCTGAGCGCTCTGGAGCAGGATTTCATCAAGGATCTCTCTGTTCTTTCCTCTGTTCATCTTTCCCTCGATCCTGACTAGTCTCCCAGTCCCTGCAGCTGAAAAACATCCCCACCATATGTTGCTGCCACCACCATGCTTCACCGTAGTGATAGTGCCAGGTTTCCGAATGCACTGATCCAAAACATTAAGGAACTGGCAGTTTCTCTCTCTCCTTCTCTCTCTCTGTTTTCTTCTATTGAATTATACACTGAGTGTACAAAACATTAGGAACAGCTTCCTAATATTGAGTTGCACCCCCTTTTGCACTCACAACAGCCTAAATTCGTCGCGGCATGGAATCTACAAGGTGTCAAAAGCGTTCCATAGGGATGCTGGCTCATGTTGACTAAAATGCTTCCCACAGTTGTGTCAAGTTGGCTG